>NW_020897702.1:1550658-1554171 GCF_003984885.1 Neopelma chrysocephalum
TATTCTATTCTATTCTATTCTATTCTATTCTATTCTATTCTATTCTAAACGCGTAACAACTTAAAAAGGATAAACAATTCAGTCTGTTTCTAATAGAATTTATTTTTAGTGGGGGTGATGGCTCTGATCTGGCTTTCCGTATCTCTTGTGTTTGCCTTCTGCAAATAGTGAGGTCAAATTGTGTGAGTGTTACAGGAAGCCTGTTTCTAACCTTACATACATGAGTACTTACATCAGTATTATTTTTATACATGGAAGCAATATTGTACGAAGTGGACACTTGCTCTCAAGAATCATTGTAAAATCACATAAAACTAAAAATACTTAACGATTTTAAAAAAATGCAGTTTTATATTAGACATTGCATTAAAAAAAAACAGCGATACAAAGAAAAAGAAGCACTGACTGATGTTTTTAGACAAAAAGTTCTCCTGTGAAATAAAAACTATATATATTTCACTTCTCTTCCATCCAGCAGGCCTAAAAATACTGCCTATTTCTAGGAATTATGTACCTGTGACAGTAGCAGAATAGAGAAATTGCCATCTCGTGCACATATGAGCAGATAATTTTTGCCGTGATGTCTACATTAAACATCTCAGTATTAGAGAATCTCCTGAATGACTTGTGCATAACTGCAAATTATGCTTTTGTTGTTGTGTTGTTAGTGCTAAGTGCATGTACATATATTTTTTATTCTATGTTTTTAAACTACTTTCAGTTCATCTTTAAAATACTGTTAGGGATTTTTCTTTTGTTAGCAATATACATAGAAAATACTAAAGAAAAAGAGTAGATTCTTTACTCAGATCAAAGGCAATATATACATATTCCAAAAATTCAAAGGTGTATCATTTTGTGAAGAGTTTTGTTATAAAACCAAGTTGAAAGAAGTAGGGATAAAGGACAGACAGAAAGTATTCTTGATAGAGTACCATTGACAAAAAGCTAAGTAAGGTGTATGGAAAAAAGCATGTTGCTAATTATAAAAAATCTGACTCCTTTTGTTTAATACTTGCTGTGTTTTGAGAAGTCTGCACATTCTAGCTGCACAAAATGATCACATGCCTGCTTCAGTCCATATTAAGATAATACTCAAGGATAACGACATGGGCCAAAAAAAGGAGAATTGCATAGACAAAGACTGTGTTAAGATGTTAAAATCTCAAAGTTGGATATTAAAAATGATAAAACTGTAAAATGAAAGAATATCCTTTAGTTACCCTTCATTATCTTCTGTGTGCATCTATAGTATGGTGTAACCTTTAATGCAGGTATTCAATATTATTTTTCCTCCCATCCAGCACAGGATAGCTGATTTGAATTCATCATTCTTAGAGTTAATGAAGGCACAGTCTTTGGGCCATTTTCTCATTGGAGGAATAGATACGTAAGAGATAATAGAGAAATAATGCTAAGAGATGTAGACTGTCTCCTCTGGTTTAACCATTTAAATGCCATCCTCAACAACGGTTTCTCTTCTTTGACATAGTATTTCAAGTGGTCAGTGAATTAAGCCAAATTTTGGCTTGAACTAAATGTTTATAAATACAATGAAGTCCACAAGTTCCTTTTTCTGACCAAATGGTGGTACGAGGTGATGAACTTTCCAATAGCTTCTGAAGTTGCTTATAGAAGTCAAAGGGGTTTTTTGGGGGGTTGGTCATTTGTTGGTTTTGTGTCTGTTTCTCATTTTTGCACCTCTAGGTTTGAAACAATAATGTTTTACCAAATCCAGTGCTATGAAGATGAATTCAGTAATTAAATTATTTTATTTTGCTTGAAGGCCCTCACTTTCTGTTTCAGTCTCACCCTGTTCTGGTGCCTCCTGACTCTATGCAGGAGAAGGCAAAGGACCCTGAATGTCCTCTCTCATTGGTGGGAACCCAACCACTGCTCTGGAGAACCATTTCCCTCATCATCTCATCTGGTACTGGGGGAAAAAAAGCTTTTAATGATAAATGCAAGGCAGTTAGATAACTTTCACCCTTTAGAGGTGCCTGTTTCTCTCCATCATATGTAAAGGCAGCTTCCTTGGCAAGCCTGAAAGTTCTATACAGAACCTACTATAACAGCACTTTCAGGCTTTGCAGGTACATACCCATGGGAATAACAGCATAGGAGCAACAGGATAAAAACCACTATCCCACAGGTGCTAGGGCACACTACCACAGCAGCATGGGGCAAAGAGGAGAACCTGTGAGTGGCAAGCAGGCTGCAGGGTTGCAGGGAAAGACCTTTATCAAAACCAAAGTGCTCAGGGCCACACAGGTTCAAGTCTGTGTTGTGGTTAAGTTAGGGCGAGGTAACATGCATCAGTCTGTAAGAGAATGGGAAACACACGCTCCCCATTATTTCTTGAGCTATACAGTCTACAGTGAGCAAAAAGACTGCATTTACCTTTACACCATTTCTTGGCATATTTCAGAGGAATGTGTGCTTTTCCATAGGTGGTGTTCACCTTTATCCTTGCTTTTTCTTTTTTTTTCATAACAGAACATAAGTTTAATGTGCTTATATTTTCCTGGTAGCCTCCCTGGCTCCTGAGAGCAGATGCATCCTATTTATATATAAAAACACAGAATACTTTTTTCTTACAAGAGTACATGCAAGCTTGGAAGATCTGTGCTAAGGGCTGACTTCTTCATTATTATGTTTTCTTCAGTTTTTTATTTACATCTGACAGTGTTTCAAAACAGTACCACAAGACATAAATCTCACTGCAGGAGGATTGCTTTCTGGTTTTTTACAAATTCATTTGAGATACTGTCTGCTTCAAAAGGCTTTCAGTCTAAATAGAGAAGAGAAGCAGGGAACAAGGCAAAGAAGAAAAGCAGAGAAAGGTAGTGTGACCTCCTGGGCAGGCAGAGGGCTGAAGTCTGGTTCCAAGTGCGATAGATAATCCTACCTCTATTTAATTTTCTGATGTCTTCTTAAAGCCTGTAAAGCACTTTGATGTGTTTTTGTAGACATCAAATAGTATTTGGAAAAGGGCATCATAAAAGAGTTGTTTAATTTCAGTGAGACTGCATATCAGCCTGTTGCTGGTCACTGAAAATTATCAGTGTCGGATGGCTATTCAGTAGCTGTCAGCTTCTGTCCAGCTGCCAGTTAACACTATTGGTGGCAGCCTCAGTGTGGGTGAAGAGTTAACAGATTCAGAGAAAGCAGCACTTCTTCATGATCATTATTTTTAATCAAATCAAGAGCAGCGTGAGATGACTGAAGCTACTGTACTCTTGGTCCACTAAATTAAGGAAAGATGCTTCATTCAAGTGAACTCTGGTTTAACTTCTGAAATTCCCACTGTAATTTGCAGGACCTGCTCTCATCAAAAGTAGCTACTTTCTTTTCTTCCAGTAGCTACTTTCTTTCTTGTCCCCTCTAAGCAATCTCCTATTCCCTTCAAATTATCACTCAGAATATTTTAGATGCTTGAAATCTTATTTGTGATAGCAATTCAGGTTTGGTGTTTAAAAAAGTGACTATTTCAAGAATAACTGGGTTGATATA
>NW_020897702.1:1554181-1833950 GCF_003984885.1 Neopelma chrysocephalum
ATAACCCTCTCTGTAAAGAATTTCTTCCTAACATCTAACCTAAACCTCCCCTGGCAGAGCTTGAGCCCATGTCCCCTTGTCCTATTGTTGGTTGCCCGGGAGAAGAGACCAACCCCCGCCTGGCTATAACCTCCCTTCAGGTAGTTGAAGAGAGTGATGAGGTCGCCTCTAAGCCTTCTCTTCTCCAGACTAAACAACCCCAGCTCCCTCAGCCTCTCCTCATAGGACTTGTGCTCAAGTCCCTTCACCAGTCTCGTTGCTCTTCTCTGGACCCGCTCCAGCACCTCAATGTCCTTCCTGAACTGAGGGGCCCAGAGCTGAACACAATACTCAAGGTGTGACCTCACCAATGCAGAGTACAGGGGAAGGATCACTTCCCTGCTCCTGCTGGCCACACTGTTCCTGATGCAGGCCAGGATGCCATTGGCCTTCTTGGCTACCTGAGCACACTGCTGGCTCATGTTCAACCTCCTGTCGATCAGCACCCCCAAGTCCTTTTCTGCCTGAAATTGTACCTGGGCAAAGAAATTGTGAACATGCATGTCAAACTAAACACTGATCAAAACTGTAGATGTCCCCTAAAGAAAGAAGTGGTTTAGGAATGGAAATTGAACCTTATTGAAGGCTTCTCTAGATCAGATGCTTCTGCTTTTCTCTGCTAAAAAGTTGAGAAAAAAGAGGTAGAGGTTTTCCTCCGCAGTAAGGTATGTTTTCATTTATTTTGATAGTTCATCCTTAGGCTGTTATCTAGGAACAATCCTTCTTCAACCACCTGACTCAAGAAGGTCTTTTGTATCCCAAATGAAGGAACATGATGTATCATATTGTCTTTGGCGAGGTCACACGTTTTTATTCACACTGTTATAGGTATTCAGCTGACAGATTTTGTAATAAATATGCTGAAGCAAAATTTTCCTGAAGCCACAAGTACAAACCCATGGGAGTGATGGAGTCATACTGCAGAACCAAGGATTTCCAGATATTTTTGCTTTGATCATGGCTTCCTTTTAATTTTTTTATTTATGGTGTTTGTATTTGACACTAATCATTAAAAAATTAGGTTTTATCATTTTGTACCCTGTTACAAAAATCAAGAGTGGGTAAAAAAAATAGATTTGGTTAGACTGAACAGTTTAGCCCTCTTAAAGGATAAAAAAGTTAAACCCTGAATCAAGAAAAATGCTCAGAATTGGTAGTCTGTTCGCATGGACTGATTTGAGAATCCTAGTCTTTCTAAATAGGTAAAACAGTTCAAAATATTTTCATTAATCTTACGTACATGAAATTAGCAGCCGAGATCATAGATATCACCTGAAGTGCAGAGGGAAAAAACCCAAGAGGCACTTACCCACCTTTTGAGACTGTAGAAAAAACGAATACTAGTGCATTCCAGGGAATTGCATATTCAAGGTAGTCTCCTTTCTTCTGAGGTATAAGATACATCTGCAATATCTGTGCATCGACAGCACTTCTCTGCTTGGTAGTGCAGACATAGCTAACTTCGGTTTGAGGTAGAAGTGCTATATCATGGTGACATTATAGTGGCTGAACGTATTTGGGGACTACAGTCCCTGTTGAGCTCTGCACTGCTTGGGTTACTTTGTGTGGCTACCACAGGTACCAGTGACTGACAGGGACTCTAGTACTGGTGGCTGCTGGGATGGGGAATATAAACCTGACCTGAAGGTGATCCTTTCTGTTGACATTTCTAATTTGTTGATATGTTGATCAGTTGAAAGCTCTGTGTGGGTCTGTCAAGACTTGTCTTCAGTGGCACAGAGATGTTCTTCTATTTGCTTAACTTCTTGACATAAACTCTAGAAAAGATTAAATATAAAAAGGACAGTTTAGCACCGGTTAAAATGAATTTTTTTTTCTCAATCAGTTGCATGGTAGGGTAGAACCTATAAAACCTTGTCTTTATTGGGGAGTTGTACTGAGGGCACTTGCCTATGTGGTGCTCTGTACACTGTCTTTTGCTGTGAAGACAAAAATGACGCAATGTATACAAGTAGAATACAAAAGAAGAAGGGACGAAAAGGCAAGGTATGGTTTATTCCCTAACTATGTTGTAAATACATGATCTTACTGAGACAAAAATATTTTGGAAAGGACAGTGAAAACCCGCAGATGTAATTGTGGCAATCAATGATCTCACATCAGCATTTTCTAGCTAACAGTTGCTGAATATGACCTACACATGTTGTGACTTGTGTAAATAATTTTTAGGTTAACTTGTCCTATTCATAATTTGTGGCTGGAAAAAAAAAAGCCTGCACTCCTCCTTTCCCTTAGTCTCCTCTTTCTTCTTCACAAATACTTTTGTGTTTGGAAAACCAATTTTTTAAAACACAGTCATCTCTACGTGTTTTATAGAGTACAATATGCTAGCAAATCAACAGGCAATTTTATAGGAAAATGTTATTTTTATACAGTGCAGTGGTATTCGTGGCTTCTCAGACTGTCACTTGATGCTTTAATTCAGTTTTTCTTACTTTTTGTTTTTATTACTTAATAAAAAGATACCCTATCAAAATTTATTTGTTGGAATGCCATCAAAGTACTTTTTATTTGCAACATTTTCACTAGTTTATAAATATTATCATATGAAAGCCTATTTTGCATTTATGTCAGTAGATCCTGGTATCCAGCTTTAGTGTTCTATTTTATGGGGTTTTCTACCTTCACAGGTGTGCCAGTTCCTGGAAAAACAAATACAAAGGCAGGTCCTTGCCCTGTTATACGTCTTCAGCAAGAGAGGACAGTAAGGAAAGGAGTTCACAGCTAAGTGGTTGCATACATTCTGCTCAGAGCAACCACAGTAATTTTGATACTGTTTTAACTTTTTAATACATATTTCACCTGTGAAATTTTAAACTGATAAATCTTTTTCATGAAATGATAGGAGGGTACTGTGTGTTAAGCTGAAGTCTCTGGCCCCTGCCATTTCATGAATAAAAAGTGACAAGTAACCTTTTGCCTCACTCAATAACATGATTAATCACAACAGTGATTTACCAATTTCATGTGTCTTTATCTACATCAGTGTTCCCTGTAGTAACGTGCTGTATCAGTCAGTGAGAAATGCAGTGCAGATACTGGACAGGAATGCAGTTTCCAACCAAAATGCATTCCACCTAGAAGTAGCTTTTAGGGCAATTTAGGGTTATTATTAAATATTATAGCTTTATTCATGTATTTGTTGCCAAGAGCGGCAACAAACTGCATGAACGACATTTGTTGGTCATGAACAGCTTATATAAGAATGGTGTAATGATTGTGAGTGGATTTCAGCAAGGGGGTCAGAATCACTCCAGTCTCTTTCTGCTACACAGCACCTAATATCATCTCTATTTGCAAATTCAGTACAATGACTCACAAGGACAGGAAGCCATAAACAAGAACGTAAAAAGGGAGGGCCCCTGGAACATACTGGGAAAGTATTAGGAATTACCATCTCATTCCTGTTGTGATGTCAGTCCTAAGGATTACATTAGTAGTATCATTAGTAATAGTAAAGTATATCTCCAGATATGCAGAGCATCCAGAAGACAGACAACATAACGTGTACAAGAGTTCATTCTGCCAGAACTTAAAGCCTAAGTAAACAAGTGGTAGAGATGGTATGTGCAGATGCATACAGAGAGTTGGGAATAGAACCCACATCACCTAAGTCCCTTTTCCCTAATGTAGACTCCGTATGGCTTTCATTCATCAGAGTTTATGTACAGAGTTCTGTGTTTGGAATAAAATCCACCAAAATTAACAGGTAGGGAGAATTTTGATGATTTTGCCTCATCTCCAACATATCTTAAACCTCTGGGTGTGTGGGTTTGGGTTCATCTTGTGTAGCTTTGGAAGTCTACACTGCAGTGGATTCTCCTAGTACATTGTTCATCAGGTCAGGTTTAGATGGTTGCTTTTATGCAACTCATGTTACTACAGCAACTTGGTTAAAGTAGAGTCTAGAAAACTACTGCAGATGTAGAAGCCAATACAATAGATACCTAAAGACTGGTAAGAGGTATTCATCTCCAGTGCTAATTGCCATGTCTAGAGCTTCAAAACAGCTCTCCATAGGGAGTCCTTGTATAGTACACATTTTAGGTACTTAGCACCTTTATATTTTGGGTATGGGTAAGGAGGTGAGTAAGCTTCACTTAAATCTCCTGAGGGTCCTGATCCATTAATTGTGCTCTTGATTTCACATGTTACAGATGGCCAACATAAGCACAACTATCATAATTTTCTTTTTTAAAAGTGCTGGTGAAGAGAGCATTTGAGCTTAGTTTAAACACTCTGGATACTCTGGTGACAAGTAAGTAGTTTTTAGGATTTATGATACTTTTTTTTCTCATTCCAGTAGATACACATCAACATGGTATATACATCAATATGAAAATACATGAATAGTTAGATACACCATTGCATCTATTAGTCTGGTTCCACTTTGTAGCCTTGAGTCTTTGTCTTCAGGACAGAATAATTACCATAATAATTCTAAGAAAAAATACTGTTGAAAGTTATGGGGAAGGGGTCCATCTATAAGGAACAGTAACTGGTTCCTAGTGTTACAAGGTGTATTGAGGTGTATCTGTTATCTTAAATTTTCTTATAATAATAGCTGAGAGTATCTGCTTGGTTTAAAGAGAAGGCAGTGCAGTGGTCCTGTTACTCAGCAGTCTTGAGGACTAGCTGTGTGTGAATAGCAGTGATTTAACATTAGTTTCTAAATAATGCCATATTTCTTTATAAGGAGCTTTTTAAAACTTTAGAAGTTTGAGAATCCAGAAAGCTCATTTTTAATGTCCTCATCCTGCTCTTTTTCTAAATGATTTCAATGGTATTGATAATAAATTTGATTTTAGTCATTATTGGCCAGACCTATAGGATGTTTTGCTGAATTCTGTATGAGCGTACATCCATACGTGTACGTGTGTGTTCCCCCATGCACTTAGTACAGCATTTGAATGAGTGCTGATGTATGTAAACCATTGTCCTCTGTATAAAGAGAATTCAAAGCCTAGATGAGTGGAATCCTTTTCTATAAAAGCAGCCTATTTAAATCCAATTAGTGTATCTTGTTGTTCCTATGGTTATGCAAATAGATTGAACTTTTATCTTAAACAATGCCTTGCACAAAGTGATGTTGAGATTGGATCACTCGTAGAACCTAAGCACTATTAAGTGATCATTATTTATCATGCAATATAATGTGTTTTATTGATGTGTGTGGTGTGGTAGGTATACATGCTTCTTCCTTTTAATGTGTGGGCCCAGTATTAGCCAGTGAGAGCAATGTGTTATGTAAAAAGTAAGAAGAATCTATTAAAAATGCCTACTGTATTATCCAAAGGAATTAGCATTCGCTAGATTGCCAGTCAGCCAAGGTTTTACAAGAGTTATTGTCATTTTGATTTTTGGATGAGTCATTTGGTACATTGCCCCCAAAGGCACCTCATTATGATTCAGTGCACAGCATATAAAATTGCTTAGGCTTTTGGGACTCCATGCAAAGTGAGTGGGGGTTGTGGTGGCTCAGCGTTGTGAAGCAGCAGTATTATGCTTAATTGACACCTTTGATGTAGCCCTAAGACAGCACCTGCACCTCCCACTGCTGCTCTGAAGACGTCAGCCTTACGCAGAAAAGGCTTCTGCTTATGAATCCTGCATCGCATTCAGCTCACTCTGTAAGCAGCCCCAGCTATCCTTAACTAATCCCATTGCTTCTCAGTTTGGCTATAGCTCGGCTTAGTACAGAGTAGGAATTTTGCTGCTTGCTGTTATCAGGTTAAACACTAGGATTTTTTCCATGTTAGAGCTGATAGAAGGTAAGTCAAATGCCTTATTGATATCCTAATTATGTAAATATTCTCCTAAGATTCAGAATGTGGGATTCTGATTGTTGATTCTTTTTATCCTGATGCTTGCAAATGGGGACTGTGATATAACAGTTACTTGTTTAAGAATATTTACATGTATGTGTGATACACGCTTTGTAGTGTTTCTATCAGTGCTTCAGTGTGAATATTGATAGCCGCTCGTGTGATTACTTTGTAGTAGAATTCTGTCCTCTGCTGGTATTGTTTTGTTAATTTACTGGATAATGTCATATGCATGCGAAGATGCTTCTAAAAAGATAGGCACTGAGATATATAAAGAAACTTACTTATTTGAGAAAGCAATACTTTCCTGTAGGTCAGACTGGAGGAGTTATATCCAATTTACTTGCCTCTAGAAAGCCCTTCTGGGATAAGTCTAAGGTAATGTTTGGGTCAGATAGTATTGCAAAAATCTCTTTAAATGAATGAGTGAGGAAAAACAAGCAGCTGATTTGTTCTTGCAAGCAATACTGTATTTTATTTTTAGTGGGTAGCACTTCAAACCATAGCTAAATGGAATGAAAAGGTTTACATTTCGCAAGTGTCTTTTAAGGTTAACAAAGCATCTCGTTCCCCACCACTTTCAAGTACAGGAACAATGCAATTTAAGAAAACACAGTCATGTTCTCTGCCATTGACTAAAGTCTTTTCAGGTTTGTGAATTATTTGCTTTCACTCTGTATAAAAATTGTCTTCATGAGCTAAAACTCTAAGGAAACAGTTATTTTGTGAATTGCCTTGTTTAATGGTTAAAACATTAAGCAAAAGTGAATTAATCTGTTCAACAAAAAATGCAAAAAAAATGTTTCTTTTTTGGTTCCTTTAATAATGCCTTGTATTTATTTTTTCGATTTCTCGTCCTTCTAGTAAATGGAACCCCTGGTAGCCAGCTTTCTACTCCCCGCTCTGGGAAGTCTCCAAGCCCATCTCCCACCAGCCCAGGAAGCCTACGGAAACAGAGGGTAAGGAAATAAGGAAACTGATTTCTGAGCATGACTGGAGAGAATCCAACTTAGCCATTATCCAATAGCCTTCTCCCCTCTGATTCCTTGTGTGTGTGTGTGTAGAGCCATAGGGTGGAAGAGCCTTGCTGTACAGTCCTTGATGTGTTTGTAAAACACTACAGTGGAATACAACTGTTCTGTGTCTGTCAAAATACTAAGTATGCTGGGAATTGGTTTATCCTTGAGGGGAAAAACAGGGGTTGTCGCTTTCCTTTTTTAAAGATTTTTTGTTTGTTTGTTTTACTTTCTTTTTCCAAACATTTCACAACTGGAAGGAAGTGTTCACATTGTCAAAGTTTCTCCCAACTACCATTGTGTCACTTGCACAACCTTCAAACAGCTTTGATTTTGAAACAAGGTGGAAGAATGCACTGTGGAATTTAGTTGTTATATCAAAGACTTGTGCAGTGAAGATACTATCAGTAGCAAGGAAACGTGAGATCTGTCAGTCACTTTCCTGGATGAGAGTTGGTAGTAGCTGTGGGTTCCCTCTAGTTATCATGTATGGAGGCATCTACAATATTCCTAAGCATCCAGAATTAAGGTAGTACCTGTATTACTATTGGAACCTTCTGATAAAATATCACTCTTTCAACCCAAAAGGCTCCATGTGCTGATTTAATGAATTGTATCTGTTCAAAAGCAGTAGGGCAGATGTCTATGTATCTTCTCTTCTGCTATTTTCTAAACTGTAATTGGTTCTCCATGAAAGCTTCCCTAAGGCAGTACTCTGTATCTCAGATCTGTTTATAAACACAGTTTGAACACATGCTTTTTCTGCCTTTTCAGTTTTTAAATCAAGACATAATTCGTGTCTCTCAAAATAAGGGGATTACATACAAAATTGGCAGTGCTTGACTTTGGGGACCAGTGCAGACCTGATTCCCCAGATATCCAGATCAGGAATAGCTGTAGTACAAATGACTCCCTTCTAGCCTGCAGACCCTTCTTCATGTCTGATATATACCAGGGAGCTGAGGAATTGTGCGTGCCCAAGTCTTACCTGCAGCTAGGATACAGCTCTGGGTTTCTGCTGTGACTTGTTTATAGCTATGGAAGCTGACTATGATCTTGCAGTATAGAGGTAGTCAGTGAGTGGCAGCTTGAAACCTCAGGGTAGTGTCATGGTTTTCATCATCTCATACACAGAGAGTAAAGATACAAGTTCCAGTTGGGTAAGCTGGTACTAAAATCTCCTTAAGTGTAATGTCTTCCACACCTGCTTGTTCTTACTCTCAAGCTTATAATGAATCATAAATAAGTCACTGAAGAGGGAACAAAGAGTCTTCCAAATGAATTATACATTGGTGATGTGAGGGCGTCTACTTAAATGGATGATACCAGTATACACTGGATTTGCATTTGCTGTAAGGCTGTTGCTTTTCATTGGTAACTTTCCTAAGCTTTCTTTCTCACCACTGATGCTTCTCTCTTCACAGTGAAGAAATGTTTATCTGTTAATGTTTGTGGATGTGTGAGTGGAATCCATGTGGTCAGCACCATTAGACATGAGGGGTTTCTAGCCACATGGTTTCTGACTTTCAAATGTGAAGAGGAGAACAGATGGGCTTCTTTTTACTTGTAAGTGTAACAAGATCACCTAGTGGCAGTATTTGTAAAAGGCTGTGTAATAGTAACATAATCAGATTGCTAACCGTATAGAAAATAAATATTGAAGCAAACTATAGGAGAGATAAGACATTGTTAAAGAGTTGAATTCCATTCTCGGATATTCATATTCAGTCCCCATGACCTCAGAAAATAGATTGCAATCATGTAAAATGCATTGCAATAATATTATTTAGGTTACAAAATCAACTTCTCTGAAGTTCAGTGATGGAAACTTTACACTTGGTCTGAGAATTTATTTCATCTGCTTTCATGTTTAACTTGCAAAGTGAATGAACTAGAAGTTCAGTGTAAAAATATATAGTTGTGTCATTAAAGGTTATAATTTTAATATAAAAACATAATAAACCCCCATAAATGAAATAACATAATATAACATATAATATAAATAATATAATTATAAAGGTTATAAATTCCAACTAGTAAAATAGGCATTAAACAGTGCTTACTAGTCATAATTTTATTGTTAGCAGTATAAATTATGTTCTGTTTACTTTAAGTACCATATTTTGTGTGTTGCCATTTAAATTTTATTTAAAGGACAGGTTATTTTATGTACCATATTGTCATAAATCAAATTTGAACCCAAAGTGTTTTGCTTTGTCTTCATTGGCTTCAGCTACAGGGCTGACAAACCAGCTACAGGAGGAGGTTTATTCCCTAGGAGGTTGTTAAATGCTGGTATCATCTGATAGACATAGAGGAGAGGAGATTGATTTGAGTGCCCATCTTGTTCACAGTGTTGAGAGGTGAGGTATTCCTGCCTCAAAAGAAGAGTGTTGGCTGCTAGAGCCACAGTCTGGGGTTGAGGGTGATGGCTGGGCTTCTGACTGGTCTGGCTTTCTCTCTTTACCTGGAGTTTGAGGGAGCTACTACTTTAGAACTGAAATAATTAATCTCAGCTGTGTAATTTGGGTTTTCCTTCACCTCTCTCTGTGCAGTTAGAGTAGTGCTTATTCCCTCATGTCATCAGGTATGTGGGCTGCCGGTGGTAGGTACTGGGTCTGGAAGGCGATAGGGAACATTTACTCAAGCATAACCTGGTTCCCCTTGACATAACTAATCAATCAACTCTTCAGCATCCCCATCCAAGTGGTATGGGGGAGTTTAGGCTTGGTACGTCACAATGCTGAGGAGTCTAGGCAGGCTACCAGTGTTTTTCCTGGGAAGTACAGGTGAGAAGAAGTCATGCTTTTGAATTCAGAGGCACAGAAGCAAGAAAATTTCACAAACTGAGGAATTTCTCCCTGAGAATAGTAAAGACCTGTAGAGTGCATTAAGCAACTTAAAACAGGGATTAATCAGCTTACTTACTGACATTTCATCACTCACCTTTTTAAAAAAATAAATACTGGCCTTTGATGGAAGGCTTTCCATTGATATAAATAAAGCCAAAAATGCTGCTGTGGTACATACTCATGAAAACAGTACTCTTGTAATCCTACAGGTAAAATTTTCTACCCTCAGAAGTGAGACTATAAAAAGAAAAAGTTTATTCTTTCTCTCTTGCATATGTATGTGGATGAGTTGTTTCCAGAAATTCAGAAATCAGGGAATGATATTTTTTTATAGTCTTGTGTGAAGTTCAGTCTATATTTGAGGAAAGTAAGACTTGAAAGATTAATTTCACGGGTGTAAAACATGGAGTTGAAAGTGAACTAGGAACAATTTATCAGCTATCTGAGCTAACTATCAACCAGTTTTCAGTTTCTGAGTATTTTAACTAGCAGGCTGTGTGCTATAGTTATGCTTTCTTGTAGTTTAACTATTCTTTATATGTACTCTTAAGTAAGAAATTAAGATTCTTGTTTTAAATTGGTATGTACATAATTATGTTTTTTTACAGAGGCTTAAAACATTTGAAATTCAGGTTTTTAGCACTTGAAGTAGAGTTATTGTATTGCACACATATGTATTTCCAACAGTGCAGTTAATGAGGCAGACTCAGAAAAGGTGACATGGCAATTACAAAAATAAATATACATAATTCCAACCCCTGCGTTTTATTTAACTAGCTTTTGTAATAGTTTCTGAGCTTTTTTTCCCACTGTCTTGTAATCAGTTACTATTTCAATTAAGGTGGACATATTTTATACTTTGTACCTGATTTTCTGTTTCTTGTCATTGTTTTCAATATTTTTCTACTTCCTTAGAGTTTACCACCTATAGGATAATAAAAAATTAGATTTAAGACACCTTTTGACTATTCAGACAAATAACTTGAATTCTACATATATAGGGGTTTTTTTGGTTGTATATGGCAAGAAGTCTGATTCATTCAACAATTTTTTTCTTTTTATAAATCTATGCAAAATAATAAATAGATTTTCCTCCTATTTTCCAGAAATACAGCTCTTTGGCCAACTGTAGGCAAAAAAATTCTTTCAGAAAAGAAAACTTTTAAAAGTTTCAAATATTTAAAAGAAGATAAAAAAAAAGAGAAAATGACACTGAAATCTTGTGCATGGTTTTGCTTTTAAACAACCATAGAATTATAAAAATAAACATAAAAATATTCTCTAAATGTTAAAAGTCAGAAATCTCTTCTTTGTCAGTTCTCAATGCATATCTTTTTATATTCAGAGGCAAGGACCTGGGAGATACTATTCAAAAGTTTGGGGTGCTACCCTCTCTAGCAAATCAAAAGATTTTTTTTCTGTACTGTATATTAGAAATTCTCAAATTGTATATGCTCAAAAGAAATTTTAATAATTAACCAACTAATTAGTATTCAGAAGAAGATGGTCTTGTCTGTTTAAAATTCTTCTCTTGTCTGGATTGTTCTTAGCAAAATAGAAATGTATTTAAAATCTAATTTTCACTCTGCCAGTCTAACGTATTTTCTACTGTGTGTGTGCACACCCATTGGCAGAATACATACAGAATAAGCATTCTAGGGAATCAAAACCCCCTTTAAGGAACTTAAATCCCTTTTACATCATGCCTGCAAATAAAACATAAACATGCATAGATTATTGAGACCCTTGTAAATTTGAAATTTGTGAAGCATTCATTTTAGCTGCTACTTGTTTTTTAGTATAGCTTTCAGATTTGTTCATTTCTTGTCTCAGTTATCTTCCTGCAATTAAAAAAACCCAATCAAAACCAACTAAGGTCAACCTTAAAGCTGGCTCCATCAGCGTTCCCATTCTCATGTGTTCTTGTATTTTGTCTTACAGGGTTTTTTGTTGTATTTTGTTCATATGTTCTATTTTGAAAGGATCCCCCAAAACACCTAAAAATATCAGAGAATGCCTATGAGATGTGCTGGGCACCTGCCTATTCAGAACCACTCTGAACCATCAGTTATGCCTAATTCACCTTAAAAAGACAGTACCCTGTCCTCTACCACTTCTCTTTTCTGAACTTCCTCTTTCATTCTGTGCTGTAGTGTGTCTTGACAAGGATTGTTGTGATGTGTAGGTGGGATAGGGCAATATATCATAGCCTAACACCGCTGGCATTTGAGGATTATCTGATCCATCAGAGGATGCTTGGAGTGTGTGTTGAAAGAATGAAGTGAATCTGTACACTCAGACTCTCCCTCTGCTGTCATAAGCTGGTTGCTTGGCTACCATCAGAAAGAGACCATGACAGGGGGATAAATGTAAAATACACTATCTTTTTATACATACACACTGACACAGAAAAAATGTGGAAAAGAGACACCATTTGTCAGTACGATATAGGTAACAGCAATGTTCAGTGCCAGCATTCCGGGGCTCAAATGTTGGATCTATGCTATATCACCAGTGGGTGTCAAGTTTTTATTACCTTATAACACTTATTTTACTACTGCTGTTTACAAAACAGCAAAAAGGAAAATACATTCCCTTTAAGGTTAAATTCATATTTCCAAGTTTCCAAACCATCAGGAGACTCTCCAGAACAGACAAATATTGTTTTAATAGTGTTTAATTGGACAGAATTAAAGAAAAAATAATCGCCTCATAGAATATGTTGTACATTGAAACTTCAGCTTTATTTACTAACCGTCTATTTGTTGATTAAAAAATAATAATATGACATTAAGACAAAAATATGTGTATATAGAACATGTGTATTTTATGTTAAACAATGTCTTCTGGTCCACAGTAACCAAAAGAATATAAGACAGTTACAGTGCAACAAATCAAACACAATAAACAAATCTATACTGCCCTTCATCTTACAGGACCTGTATCGCCCACTCTCTTCGGATGATATGGATTCAGTAGGAGACTCAGTGTAAAAGAGAAAATGGAACAATGTTTATGGTTTGTGATTTGATGAAGGTTTAACATTTTTAAAGAAAATAGCTGCTAATTTACAGTAATAGTGAATCGCACAAAAGAGTTTTGCATATTTAATATTAACAACATGGGGCCAAATTAATTCCAGTCTGTGGGGGTATTTTTGGCTTTACCACTGCATTTTAATGCAAGAATTTGTAATGAATGAGCCATTGAATATGTCCGTCAAATCCAGAACAGCATTGTGCACACTTTAAGGAAGAAGGTGAATATAACGCACAAATCCATAGTGGGCACAGTTATGAATAGGGCTATTTTTATCATCTAAGGTACTGATTATATGTTCTGTTTTTACCATAGGTATCTTTATTCATTTTGGTATGAACAGTTAATGAATACTTTGCTTTTACTAACGAATAGGTAAAATGCAGAAAAGAAAAAACCTGCCATATTAAACTGCTTGCACCACGCTGTCTGATCTCAACATGCACATTTGGAACACTCTAAGTTTAGTCTTTTTATCTAAATGAAAAGAAAGTGAAGAAATCCTGTGTGGTAACAGGACAAAAGTAAATGCTTTCAAAGCAGCGTTCAAATTCTCTTCACTGCCTTACCATCTGATAACTGTAAACAGAAGGGTGTTCACAGGCAATATGAATGTTTTACCTGGCAAGAGCTGTTAATGCTGATCATCCATGTGTTGCAAGTAAATATGGACATATTTCTGATCGAGAAAGTATGGGGCCCTGATTGCTAGCAGTGTCATCTGACATACATATACACCTTTCGGGGAAATACATTTTGCCTGAGAAACTAGTGATTATTTTCCCTTATGTTAAAAATGGGAGCATGATTTTGTATTTGCTATAATAAGACATTTTATGCATTTTAAAATGAAAGCCTATAGAAATGGTGGTATTATAAATCATCCTCCTATTGACCTAATTCCTGCGCTTTCACAATTTCTAGAGGTGGTCATTTTGTACAGCATGAATATGCAAAACTCCTTTAGTGTTAAAGTAGGTCACGCATTATAACCAGTTGCTTAACAAATACCTACTAATTTTTATTTGTTTTCTGCTGCTTTATTGTGAGAATCTTAGTCTACTTAATTTATGTAATAATAGCAATATTTTCCATTGTATGTTATATTTAAGCCCATAGTGTAGTGATCATACAAGTTTGCAGTCTTATACCTTTCCTTCCATTTTCTCAAATACTAATGATTTAAGAATTAGAAATCAGTGTAATTCTGACTCTCAACAAAAATCTATAGAGATTATATTTTTGAGCTACTTAGTGATGATTTAATATATTTTGAAATCAGGAAAATTTACTTAATTGCAGAAAATGCTTAACTACCACATGCCAACTTTTAAATGTAGTTAAATAATTCCTCTACGCTGATTTAATAAAATAAAATAATAAAATTCAGTGGATGGAAAATATTGGCATGTGATGTTATGGCTTCACTATATCAATACAATTTTATTTGTGGAGGATATTTGCAAAGAGAAATAAAAGGGCAGCAGAATACAAAACTTACCTTCTCTGTTTTCAACACTTAATTCCAGTATCACCTGAAGAGAAAATCATTGATCTGGCAGGTTTGTTGGAGCAGTTAGGTCATTCCTTTTTGAAATGCATGTTTTGTCATTCCTGCTTCAGACTTCAACCTAAAACTGTTCCCAGCCATGAGAACAGTACGTCCCCTGCCCCATACCTTAATCCTAAGGTTGTTCTGTTCTACTGCAAAAGTTCATAGCTGTGAAGTTACTTGCATTTTCAGCTGTTGCGAGGGTATGTCTTTATAAAATGTTTTATTGATCCCAAGAAATGCATATTATGTAAAGGTGTATTGGGATCAGTTTCCAAAACTTCAGGCAACTCCAACAGATTGAATGAAATACGTACTGATGGTTTGAAAATTGTTTTTTCCTGCAAAGAAAATAAATTCCAGGAATTTTGTTTTTCCTCCCCTCTCCCATATAGGCTGCTGCTGCTTAAGGCAGTTTATTAAGAATGTTTGTTCTGCACAGGGAGCACAGATTGCCAGCAAACCTGAATCCCATGGCTTTGCTTAGCTGTGGAAAAGAAAAATGGACCTTATATCAGTAATTGTTATCATAGCGAGTTCTCCATCAAGACTGTTTTAAAAAAGAATATGCTAGTCCATAGCATTTAATCATTTCAACATATGACTTATATTAAGGGGCTATTCAGGGGCAATACGTATCATTAATATTTCATTTAAGGAATTAAAGTCCCTTGGAGATTGAAAAGGTACACTGTTTATAGACTTTGAGATCCTTTTTGTGTGGAATGTAATTCCCATTATACATGAGCAGAAATGAAATGTTTCTTTTGAGCAAGACCAGAAGGTTTCACTTTATGGGTGAAACTGAAATTGTGTTTCTTGATGCTGTAGTTCTACTTGCAACAGCACAGGTTTTAGTTTGTCCCTAGATTTCATCAACTGCATTGAATAACAGAATACCTTAAGCAACTTTATAGTGTTTGAACCTCTGATAGTTCTCTATGCTGCATTATTTGTGCCTACTCTAAGGTGATTATGATGTAGCTAAAGAGTCTTGTATAGATTGTGAATGCTTTGCTTCTCTTTGAGCTTTATGAATACTTGTGATTATTTCCCTAATGCTTTCTGCAACTTTCTGTTTTGGTTTTTTAAAATCTCTTTACTTCTTTTATGCAACAAGCAGTTCACGTGTGAAGCACAGAATGTGTGTGTTTATATTTACGTACACACTTATATAGATTAATGGCTTTGAAATCCATGTGCAGTTATGTCACATTCGTGGCTTTAAACAAATAAGTGGGGAAAATGTTGCTAATGGGAGGACGCTCATCTAGTGGGATTCACTACAGCTCTGTTAAAGTCAGTGGAGCTGCACCAACCAGTACCTGCTGAGCAGCTCTCTTGAAGAAGTCTGTACAATTTTAAAAGATCACATCTACAGAAAAGAGCTAAGTTCAAACTGAGCAGAAGTTGGTGGCAAAACCGCCATTGACTCCGAGGTAGGAAGGATAGGACCTTATGCACAAATACACACACACAGACAAAACATTAATCCTAAATTTGAAAAGGTATTATTTTGACATGTTCAGTCTTATGCCTCCTCTTGAACCACATTGTTCTGCAGTATATTAAGTCATGCAACATTAGAATTTCTTTTGTTAAAATCAGTAAATCTTTAACATTCATTATGCAATGTGAAAATTGCTTTCCAGTTTGTAAAATAATTCAGCAACAACACATTATATTTAGTTATTTTTCTCTTCAAACCACTTTTGCAGGGCATATTTAGCTGAAAGATGAAAATTCTGGGGTGTTAATATTGTGGCTATAAATGTATATTATAAGAAAGTATATATGGTATTCAACAGCCTTGGAGAACAACTGGGGTGAGATTGTGTGGCATAACAATTGAGATAAATAATAGTGTTTTCTTTTGCAGTTTCAAAATCCAGACTGCAGTGTGAACTTTATATAGTGCAGCATGGTACAAAAATGTCTGCACTCTGAATGTTAAAATGAATTAACAATAATATAGAAAAGAACCTCTGATCAACCCAAGTTTACTGTTTTGTCAAAAATAGTAGGGAAATGAACAGACAAAAAAATCTTCATGGTGCTAAATTACCTCATTACTTGATGAATACTTAGATTAATGTTATCTGTGCTTTTTCTTGTATCCAATTAATAGAGTGCAACAGAGTACAAGATTGTTCTTTATTTAATCTTCACTTTCAGTTTTATCTGTTAGTGACAGGATGAGAGCTTGTAACTATGAGTGATGAAAAATATCGTTATGTAACACAGCCAGCAGTAAGTAGCCTTACATGCAGAGCAAAGCAAGCAAGTGGTTATCACACTCTTTGGAAATGGGTGTGCTGTACCCAGGAAACCCCTCCATTCAGAAAGCAGGGGTTGCTGAGCAGACCAGGGACTATTCTGAGCTGTGTTTGCTGTCATAACGTGATTCCTCTGGCTCAGTTTGCTTCTTTTCACCTGGGACCTGATCTCAGACAGGCTGAGCGCCCTAACTCCCTGCAGAAGGCAATGGGTATGTAGATATATGTGTTGTGTACGCACACATTAGCAAAGAGTGGAAAACACACACAGTGCACACATACATATTCGTATGCATTTTAGTATCTGTATTTGCCCATGTTCATTATATTTGAATTTGCTTAAATTAACCCTCAGCAGTGAAGTATGAAAAAAGCTGTACTGTATTCAGTGTGTACTTGTTGTCTGATGTTATATGGGGTAATTAGCTTGTAGTTTGCCCTGCAATACAGTGTTTTGGAATTTGGACTCTAGTGAAAGAGGAGCTAACAATGTTTGTGCTAAGGCCTCTTCATTTTCTTAGTTGCACTATAATATTGTAAATATTGGCACATTTGCAACGTAAGTTTAAGATTTTACGAAGTTATGCATACAATTATTTTTTTTAATGAAAAGTGCTTGGATATTTGCTTTTAAAAATGTACCATTTTTGTATTAATGTGATGCAGGAAACCAAAAAGAAAGCTGTTGATTTATCAACAAAAAAATGTAAAACTTGCAAAAATAAATGCTGATAAATGTTTTATTTCTTATAATCAGCTGAAGAAAATCACCTTCATTTTTGTGCCATTGTTTCATCATACTGTATTGTACTTGTGTTTCATATTTGACCATGTCATCCTGGTTTCAATTTGTTGTTTCACTAGATTTAACATTACTGTAGGTTATTGTAAGTGATGTAATAAATATATTTAAAAAATACACACTGTTCAGTGAGTTTGTTTTTGAACCAGATTAACAGGCTTTAGAAAAATTCTTGCAGCTGGTATTACTTTTTGATTTTGGATCAGCATTATCCATCTAACCTTAGAATAAGTATATGGGATTCATGCATCATGTTCCTTTAAACAGTAGATGTATTCAGTGTCTTTTTTAATAATAAACTCTGGTCTCTGGTATACAGATACAAAAAATCCTTCAAGGAAGAATTTGGTTTCTAGTGGGTCTTTTTGAGACAGTAAATATACCTGCCTTGAATTGCTTATGGGTAAGTTTGTGTGCACATGAGGAGGTAGATTTGAAGTGTGAAGTGTGGGGTTAGTAGACTATCCAAAGCAAGGTACCAGGTCCCTACTTGACAGCTCAGCTACAGCAGCACTCCCCTTCAGAAAAGTATTAGTAAAATATGCTTGTGAAAAGCTAATAGTACTGAAACATAGCAGCAGTGTTTTAAAATAAGTACCTCATTTTCTTGATATATTTTTCCACTCTTTAAAAATAGATATCCATAGCCTAGTTTTATTTCTTGTTTGACAGGGGCAGGGGAAGAGAGATGTTACAATTTCTGACATGTCATCTGCCGGCTTAATGCTTCAGCCGATGTTCAGACGCTCTCCTGGAGGGATCTGTGGGCCTTATAAAAGTTCTAGTTTTGAAATCCTCTTGTTTGGTAGTAAATAGGTCTGCCTAAAAAAGGTTTACAGACATAGAAAGGAAACAGTACTAGAGAAATGAGGAAGACTAGAAACAAAATAATTGAGGTTTCTGTCTCTACCAAGAAAGAGATAATACCAGGAGGGCTTTTAAGATATAACTCAAATAGATTAAAAGTGGTAATTGTGCTGTGCCCTTAATTAGGTGGAAGAAATAAGAACCTGTTTTGATGGCCTTTCAATATGTATTCTGTAGTTGACTGGAAAATTTTACCTCTAGATAACTTCAGAAGAGGTAAAAGGAAACCTTCACTTTGCATCACTGCACATGTAACTTTTATTGTTAACCACAGTGAGGATACAGTAATAACTTCCAATACCATGAATCTGATACTCCCCCCCTTTTTTTTAATTTAAATATCATTAATCTTTTCTGAATGATGCCAAAGGCTGAGTGAACCTATACTCTGAATTACAGCTCAGCTTTCGAAGCAGCTTTAGGAGCTAGTGAAGGTTATATTTAAGTTTACTGTTAAATACTGTGTAGGAAACTATGTTGGTCTTTCAGAATTTTCTTGTTTCACAGATCAAATAAGTGTATAAGCATCCAATACTGAAGCTCAGTAAGAGAATCTTAATAAAGTTTGCAAATTTAACTGCAGTCTGTCAGCTCCATTTCCTTGCAAACTCTCCCATTTGTCCCTCTGTCCCTCAAAGAAGAAAGAAAACCAACACAAGACCCTGAACAACATGCACCAGATAATTGCTTGTATCATTTGAACTTATCTCTTCTCCAAGCTGTGTAAATCCTGAATTCCATAAATGAAAAAAAAAAAAAAATCACTTCCCTTTGTAGACCCTCTCTCAGAACTGGGCAGGACGTAGAATTGTGGATAAATAGCAGGTTTACATATGTTATTTTATTGTTCCTTTCCAGATTAAATAGTTTATAAATAAATTTGGATCTGATGTGCCAGTTTAGTGCAGTGTACAAATTTGAAAAGAAAACAATTGCATCATTTCTCTTTCTGGACGCTGAACTTCATTGGTTTCCATTCTTTCAGCATGAAGATTGTGGATTGGCTGTTTCTCCATAAAGTAATTTTTTTGCCAGTTCTGTACTGTTTACATGAAAGTTTTTTCCTGTCTCAGCTGGCTGGGCAAAAAAATGTAACAAAAGAAAATGGAAAACATTTTCACTGGATATAGTTGGGAGCGGGAATTTCAGTGTAATCCTTTGCTTCTCTCTGAATAATAAAAAAAAACAGTTTATCTTCTTAAAAGTTGCATCAAAATGCATTATTTTATTGTTTTAAATCAGCTGTCCTCTACTTGTGTTCTCTGGTGATGTACCATTTTGCTGTTTATTGATTGATGTTTTTCTTGCTTAATGCTGTTGCAGGAATTTTTTGATCCCTTTAAAGTCCTTCAAAGCTAATACTTGCACTGGACTTTTGTCTATTTTACCATTAGCCGTGATCATCTTTAGTCAAAAGAACTGTGTCAGAAATTCACGACAGCTACCTTGCAAAGGGTTTTTATAACCAGACTGAACACTAGTATGGGCTCCAAAAGAGGCGAGCACGGTTGCTTAACTGCTTGGTTTTGGTTTTAATGCTATTTTTCCTTACTGAGTTGAAGTTAATCTTATACATATTACTGACATACATATTTTTTGTATTTTTTTTTTCAATTCTGTAGAATTCTTTGGAATACGGACAATCTTAGGAGGTGTAATTTAAAGACATTAATAATTTCCTTATCCTGTTTCTGAATTTAGACTTTGTTTATGATTTTAATCCTCAATTCATTAAGCCCATTTCTAAAAGAGCAAACTCTGCATGAGATCCAAACTTAGCTTTACACCTGTGTGCTTTTCTGTTACTCATATTTCATCCAGATGCTTCCTTCACATTAGAAAAATACAAAGGAATCTATTGTTGAGAGACTTTGTAGGCTCCATATGCACTTATAAAGGTTTTGAGAGGTTTAGAAAATAGAATGCAGTGTTTGAGAATCAGGAATCTGATTTGCATTAACAAACTTTCTAGTCATACTTATTTGTCTCTTTTCATAACTGCTGATACTAGTAGTCCACAAGAATAATTCCCACTGTTTAGTTGGAGTGGGATTTTAAGATTAATTTAGGAGAAAGGTGAGTATTTGGAGAGAGAAATTACAGTAGTTTTTATTTTACTGCCTTTTTTTCATGGATTTAGCACAATTTCCACTGAGATACAAACTATTTACCAAACAGTTGCTAAATAAATCTCCCAGTGAGACATGGATGAAACTCTATAACACTAATGTCTCGATTCACATCAATGAGACGTGTGGTGTGCTGACCATCTGTTATATAAACCTGAATAGGATCTGAAATCCTTACACCAAAGACCTGATTTTTTTATGCCATCGCTTTTATGAAGGTGTGCCATAAAAATGGCCATGTGCTGGCAACCTGTGCAACTGGACCTTTTTAAATCTGTGTAAAAGTGATGACATTCCAAGCATCTCAGCATCTCTTAAAATTAAAACAGCTAATTGCATTAAAGTCTCTGTGTTGAAGAGATTATGCTCTTGCTTAGGGTTTGTTTTTCTCCCCTCCCCATCTGCAAGATCCCTAATGGGGTCCACATCTGTGAGAGCAACAGCGCGCACGACAGACTGCCTCGCGATTGGCAAGCCAACTGGAAGGAACACTGAGACCCACAAGGATTGCTGGACCCGGAGGGCTTTCAGCTTGTGAGAACAATGAGCTAATTAAAGTCTAAATAAATGGAATGCCCTTTTAGCTGAAGTAAAGATAAATAAATAAATGCTTGCATGTTGTTCCAGAGGACTGAATAAAGACAGAAATATTTGTGTCGTGTTTATCTAGTAACGTCTCTTTAATTGTGAAAGAGGGGCTGCCAGCAGACTTGGTGAATTTATGTCCAGTTCCTGATTTCTTTTTAGTCTGTTGTTTTAATAGGAGAGGTTCAACAAAGGTAATAAAAAGTATGTTTTTATATATTTTTCACTTATTATTTAAAGTTTAAAAAATCTTGGTGAGTATTTTTGACATGTCTTCTTAGCTGCTGCGTCCTTGTCACTGGCAAGTTCTGCCTCTGCTCCCATGCCAGTGCTTCGCAGGCAGATGACACTAAAGGAGCAGTATGCTTTTTTTGCAGACCAGTGGTATGGTATATGCTACTGATACATTGCTTCAGTTCTTCTTCAGTTCTTCTTCAGTTAACTAATAGCATCTTAGCCTTCCAATCCTTATATAGGATCAG
Source organism: Neopelma chrysocephalum (assembly GCF_003984885.1). NCBI lineage: Eukaryota > Metazoa > Chordata > Aves > Passeriformes > Pipridae > Neopelma > Neopelma chrysocephalum. The sequence continues at coordinate 1,575,667 of NW_020897702.1, forward strand.
TAAGAAAAGAAATAGGGCCACTTAAACGTCAGTATGAGATCAATTTTTTTTAAATTTCCTTTCAGCTTTTTTACAGGCCACTTTTTTTCAGTTTGTTAAATGAAACCTAGGTAAAATACATATTTAAGGAGTTATGCCTAGGACATATTTAGGATTAAATTTAATTTCAATCATGTGTAGACCATCAAGATTATTTGTATTTAAATTGAAGCCCTTGCTAAAGCGCTTTGTTAACATGGGCCCTTGAAGGTGTCTATTTTTGGAAGGACTGAGCAGCTTCTGTTTCAGCTAAACCTTGTTTTAAGGTCCTTGAAAAATTAGGTCCTCAAATAGAAATTTGAGTCTCTCTAGGCCTACATTCTGAAAAGACGGGGCCACCAAGTTAGGTCTTGATTTTCCCATCTCCCATACTCACAGATGAAAGCAAGGGGTGCAAAACTCTGTAAAGAGACTATCAGGCTGCTAAAGAAAGCTGCAATGGTGTGCAGTCAGTGGCTTTGACCTAACATATACTGAGAAGTGCAATCTCACTATTTAAAAAGCAAAAAATTTAAAAAGTAGCTGTTTAGTAATCTTTTGAAAATCTAGCATTAATCTTTTTGTGTTTATACCCCTCAAATGTCGTAATGATTAATTCCTGATTTTAGAAGTAACAAATATTAAACATAATTAAATGGTAATTCCTTTAAGAAAATACTGTGGAGAGATAAAATAAGTATGAAATTGGATGCCTGGTCTAGGAAAACAAACAAACACAGTCGAATGAGTAGAGAAAACATGTTTTTCTGCTTATTTTACAAGCAGGACTGTAAAGGAAACAATTCTCCCATTACATGTGTATAAAAATAGTGTTTGAGAGTGACTTGTCCAGACATGAGAACTCCTAGCATTTTTCTATTACCTTCATCCACATCTGCTCATTTGTTCAAAAATGAACCAGAGGTAAGTTTTTACTGAGGCGTCCTGGAAAGTTTAGCACAGGAATAGCACATACACAAACACATCCTAACCATTAAACAAGGGCAGGAATATCTTAGCAAACTGCATAAAATCAGTCAGTGCTCACTTCTGTTGTCAAGAGGCAGTCCAAAAACTGATTAAGGCATTTTTCAGTTCTGGTCAAAGCTCAGAAGAAATGCTTGACTGGATGAAAATAGTGAGCTGGCATTGATTAAAAGGAAAAAAGGGCAAAGAATCTCTTGGTAGATGGGATGTGCAAGCTCTCAGGATTATTTAGTGAAAAATAGGCCAAGTTCAGGCTTTGTCTAATTGTCTGAGCTTAATCTATTATGGGAGAAATGAGAAGTTATTCTGTTCAAATGAACTCAGCAGACTGGCCAACTTTTAAGTCTGCTGACTGTCCTCTCCCTGGCTCCGTACTCGGCAAAGATCCCAGCTGCTGCATCTTTGGTTGCTCTTGCTCCAGCCGTCCGCTGTGTTCTGCAGCGGCAAATGAGAAAAACCATTCCAAAGTAGCTGTATTTAGTTTGCAAAAGTGGATTGGCACTCTGATTATGGGCATCTAAAAACCTTGCAAACACTGATAAGGAAGTGATAGTGTTAGTTACATGCAGTACAGCCTGCAATTTATGTGATATATAGATTGAAGGAAATAATGAAATACTGCAGCACTTTGTAACCTTTCAGCATGTGAGTGATGTGAACTCAAGAACATTTTAGTTTTGAAAATCCTGTGAATATTTTTACCTTATGTTGCAACACGAGGACCTGAGGAAACGCTCGGTTTGGCTGTAAGTTTGAAGAGCCATCGTTACATTAGTAGCTGCTTCTGATTTCTTCTGAAGATGGGAGAATCCTGAAGGTGTGTTAGTATAATTCTTACGCACCACAGAATAAAAGTTCTGGGTGAAATCCAGTCCATCCCATATGTCTGTGTAGTATCATCCATCTAGATGCATGGTGAAACAGTTTTCCTAAAGTACATGCTTAGAGTCTGTAGTTAACTGATAGACATTGATAGGTGTTTTGGAAAACTTCCCTGGTGAGATTCTGCCTCCAATACTTCTGGTATCCAAGGTGGGTGCCTACGAGTCTCCTTCTAGAGACTATAGAAATACTGTCCTCCCCCCATTAACTGTACAAACTCAGACACTTGCATTTCAAGTACTTAAAACTGAAGTAGAGAGTCATGCCTGAAGTGAACTACACCCAGTCAAATGCTTTTACAAAAGACCAGTCATTGTTCACCCTGACATTTTATTTTATCCATACATTACCATAATGATTTCTCCCTTCTAGAACACAAGTGGAGAGGATTTCTCCAGAGGGAGGTTTGTAAAAGTGAGGAATTCTGCCCATAACAAAGCCAATTATGGACGTTTTTGCTTCTAGTGCTTGCTGGGTTAACAGGGCCTCTGAGAACACAGTCTCCTGCCTGCAGAGGGCATACAGCTCCTCAGATTTCCCTGCCAAAATGTAGGTGGAAGGGAGAAACTAGTGGAGCATACATCAAAGTGTTCTTGTACACTGCTGCACATGATATATCAGGGATATCTCCATGTACGTGGGGGTACCAAAAGTGTAATTTTGGAGGAAAAATTGGATTCTTCCCAAGCATCCCCATATCCCTCCACCAAAGTAAATTGATACTTTACATTGCGAACACTGAAGCCTCTCCGGGACATGTGTCCAGCAGAAACGTGCTGGGGGTACTCGTGTTTCTTAAAAATCATCTGTTTTCATTTGTGTCTCCATTTCCAGAGCTCCCAACACAGTGGCTCCTCTACCTCATTAGCATCCACCAAAGTTTGCAGCTCTATGGATGAAAATGATGGACCTGCAGAAGGTAACATTTGGAGGCTGACATTTCAAAGCAGTCAGTGTAGTGATAACAGCAGCTGTGTAGGAAATGAGTCATTCTTCCTGTTGGAGAAGGTGGGAGCATTGCAGGCTGGATAACTTTCCATGAGGAGGCTCCTCAGCCGTAGCAAACCACTTAGGTTCGCTCTGGATCAGATTTGATCTGGACATCGCTCTTCAGAAATATTTTTATTGCAGAATACTCAAGATGTTATTTCTGCAAGCGACACAGTGCTGACTGGCTTATTTCAGTATTTTTGTCTCATCTATCATGGTACTAAAGAACATGCAGCAATCCTAGGTCTTTACTCAGAAATGGATAGTCTTACCCCATACTAAGGCTTTGAGCAAGTTGGCTAAGGGATAGTGTCTGCTTGAACACTATACACATATACATGTATGTATGTATGTGTATTCCTGTTTGAGAATTGCTCTTCATGCCGTCTGTGAATTCAGGCAAAACCCAGCCTCCTTGTGTCATAACATTCACTTTTAATACTAAGCTGGAACAAAGGACAGAGAAAGATACAGTTAGAAGCACTGTCTTAAAGAGTGTAAACACAGATCACATTTCTGAGAGACTTTTTTTTTACATTACAGTATTTATATAGTAGTTTGTATCAGCTGCAGTTTACAGTCAGCTTTTAGAAGCATGTTAGGTATTTGTAACACTATTTCGAATACCTTTAAAAATAATGGTACAGGAATGAGCACTAAAACACGTTAAACTACAAACTTTTTGTATGCTTAGACACCGTGTAATGCAATTTTACCTAAACATCTGGTACCCAGGTTGCATGCGAGGTAGTATTATTGAGAACATTTGTTTAAAAACTAAATATTTAATATTGGGGGATGGGGAGAACTAGCACTTAGCACATGAGGAGTTTTATGGATATCTCAGTTTACAGGATGTAATAAAATAAGTGCTTGAGTGTTGGACTTCTTTGGTACATATATTTAATCATGCTGTGTCAAGGAGTTCCAGCCCTTTTTGGAGGTTGGTCTGCGCTTGTGCAGATAACAAAGGCCTTTTCATAATTAAAAAAATACAACTTTGGTTTTGTCTTGGGGGCATATTGCAGTGGGAATGGTAAACTATGTAACACTCGAATGGTGGTATGTTTGAGCCCCCAGAAGTCTTATTTTTCATTATTGTATCTGCGTGAAACCTGTTGAGTATATACAATGTCAGCAGCGTGGTTTCACTGTACAGTAAGTGAGACACTGACTGAATGGTTTCCAGGCTCCTAAACCATGGACTTGAAATACATGTTATGTGCAACATCTGTGTTTCCTTCACTAACAATAAAAATGTACTAATGATTCTTTCAGAAGTGTTGGAGGAAGGTTTCCAGGTTCCAGCATCGATAGCAGAGAGATATAAAGTTGGAAGGACTATAGGAGATGGAAATTTTGCTGTTGTGAAGGAGTGTATAGAAAGGTGAGGAGGATAATATGCTTATTACTGTAAAAAATAATCATTAATGTCATGCTTTTTCTAGATCATGTCTTTATTTGTAGAATATAAACATGTAATAAGGTAACGTCGCAATGCCGGATGGAAAAACTTTGTGTCCTGTCATATGAAAAAAAGAGTGAGTTCAAGGGGCCATCTATGAATTTAATTCTTTGTGGGTTTTATATCTTTTGGGGGTTTTTGCTGCACTCCACATGATTTTACCAGTTCTTTGTGTTAAATCTTCTTTGTTGCACTTTTCTTGCAGTATGTTCTTGCAAGTCTCCTTTTGCATTAGACCAGTGGAACATTTCACATGTAGGAGCATCCTGTAAAGATGTCAGGAAGTTTTGGTGTGTGATGTAGTGATGATGGTCAGCACAAAGAACTGACCTTGGATCCATCTATTCTGCCATCTGACACTGAGGATTAATCTCTTTCATGTTTATTGTTAATTAAATGGACATCTAATTCCTGCTTGCCTGCTTTGTGCCATTATATATGCTCCTTCCAACTTTATAAGCCTCACTGCAGACACCAAAATCTAACTTCTTCAATGACCTTTACTGTTAAGAAGTGAGAGCAGTCACTGATTTTAAACATCTACTCCAGACTAGAGACATCACAAGTCCCCTTAAATATCAGTGTTGCTGAAAATGTCCAGGTTGACTAGTTCAGGTGTCTGTTTCTAAATCTGTTCAGGTTTGAGTTGGCTATACCCAATCTTAAGAGTGTAAAAACCAGGGAACAAGAACTAAGCAGAACTGCAGGTGCCTTTTGGTGGTATTGTTAAAAATGGGAGAATATGGGATATAAAAGACAGAAGGTATTTCACCTGTATGTGAAATGTTTGTAAGACTGCTTATGTTAGATAGTAACAGTGCAGAAAAGCAAAAAGCTGCCAGAGGTAGAGATGTCCAAAAGAGAGAACAATAGACGTGTCAAGGTTTGATAATGAAATTTCATTTAATTTCATTTAAGTTTTCTACCCCCTTTTATCATATCCTAGAGAGGACACTCTTACAGAATACTGTAATCTCACCTTTGGGCTCAAAGAAAGAACTTTTGTTCTTTGTCCTATAAGAATATTATATTAGCCCTAGAGAGTCAGATTAGATCTCATGGCAGATGATGATAAATTAGCTTGACTGGTTTTAAACTAGTCTCCTTGGAAAAAGACAGGTCCTACTCTGCATCTGAAAGTGTCTGGCAAATCAGAGACCATGAAGACAGCTGCTGGGGAAAAGGAGAAGAGTGGATTTTGTATCAGCTGACAGTGTGCTTGTGGGATTTGGCCAAAGCTCTGGTGAGGCCTTTAGAGCTCTGCCAGAGTGAGTTCACGGTGGAGCTGGCCATCCAGAGGGCAATAGCTGTTCAGATCAAACCCCAGGGTCTCAACACGAAACTGGAGAATATGGAAACCTAAAGGAAGCAAAGCAAAACAATATGAAAAACAGAAAGCACTGTAAAACCCTGTGGAGGGCCATGACTGATGAAAAAGATAGGTGAAAACACATAACTAAGAAAAGAGAAAAAGGCAGCTGAAGGTAAAGTGAATAGTAACTGAGAGAAATGAAAATTACAAATGAAAATAATGAAAGGTTGTGGTTTTGACACTGTCATTCAACTGAAAATGCCATTTGTGCTGAGAGACAGTACAAATCTGCTAGTGTGCGTTTTACAATTTTTTCCCAAGCTGAGAGAAAATACATGAACAAAATTAAATATAGGTCTTGACACACCTAAAAATAATAGTGATTACAATATCCTTGAGAGCTTGAATGAAAACTGTTTCCTGTCCTCTTGTCTATCCCACTGGTCCCAGAAGTATCTGGTAGCATAGCATATCTAATGAGTACATGCTCAAATAGTATGATTTCCCAGGTATTCCCAGATACATTGTCCTGTGGTCTCTGAGTTATACCATTCCGTAGATTCCATTTATGTCAGAGAGCTACTACTTTGGCAGAGCTTGAAAATTGAAGTGGAATTATTTGTGTTAGTTTCCACTTCTAAATCAGTATACCCTTGCCATCACAAGTGTGGAAGGAGAAATAAAAACTCAGAGAGTAAATTAAAGCCAGTACGTGTGAAACCCCTTCAAAAACATTCTTTGCAGTCTTTCTGAGCAAAAACCACCTCACTTCAAAGTCTGATATGTCCATCATTTGCAGAGCAAGAATTGATGGGGTGATACTTGGGACAGAGGACCTTTCCACTTTCTTCTGAAGTACAATTCCTGTGTGCAAAGACTTCAAAGGAATAGCACCATGAGGTGTTAAGCAAGTAGGAATGGGTCTTGTTACACAACTTCACTGGTCATGTGGATACTTCTCCATATCTCTGAGATCATTCTGTGTGCACTGGTTAACAACTCTGGCACTTCAATACATTCAGAGGCATTTTCCTCTGCCAATGAACAGATCAAATAGAAACCAAAACCATATTCAAAATTTTCATGTGAGGACTTCTAAATCTCATTCTGAGCATCTGTGAGCGCACAGCACACATACAAAAATACATTTAATGCATGCACAAAAATAACAAAGATTTTTTTTCTACAGTGCAACGGAAATTGCTATGAACTTTGCAAAAGTTTAAAAGAGCCAGGTATCGAGCCCTCTTATGGACTAGAGATTTAACTCTGTGTCCTGCGGTAGTTCAGTGGGTCCAGACTTCTGTCCAGCCGTAACGCATTGCCTTCTTTTTGTGGTACCTTTTTATTGTTTGGAGTGAGCAATAGGTGAGACGTGAGATGCCTGTTTCATGGTTGAGTTTCTGGCATAGCTGTGCATATTTTTTGGTGATGTGTAAGTTGCAGTGATGCTGACAGCCTGCAGTTCTGCAGCTTTTTAGGGAAAAGGATTTGCATTATCTTAGCTTTAATTTTCTTTTTACCAAAACACAGAGCAGTCAGGGTTGTCATCTGCTTGCTACATATAATGCTCCATCGTATTCACAATTTGTCCTGCGGTGTTTTTATATGTGTTCATTTTTAACTTTCAGATACTTCCAAATTCTGACATTTCCTCACAGGCTCAGATTTCCCAATATTTTGGAGTACATGGAGTCTCCTATGGCCAACAAAAAACATCAATTTCCTTACTCATGACAGAAAGGAAGCATTCCTAGGGCAACCAAGCAACTTGAAAGAGACTCCTATTGAAAGAGGCTATATTTTTTCTGTTTGAACCCCAGATATCTTAATTTCTAGTATTTCTTGTTCTATCCCCTCCTTCTAGTCCCCAAAAATAATGTCCAGAACTCTTCCTGTTCCCTCACTGAGCTTTGACTGTAGCCACTGAACAGCAGCACTGGAAAAGGGCACCCTGCATGAAGTGTGACCCATTTCAGGGGACTGTAGCATTAAACCCCTTTGTGGAGAAGTACAGATATGAGAAGTTTTTAATTTTTCTTTGCATAAATCTTGAACAGACATGTTATACTTTTTTTTCCCAAGTCATAAACTTATTTATACTGCGTGATTTCTTTGGATAGCCTTTTAATAGATATCCTAATAAAGACCGTCTTTGCTCTCTGCTGACTTGGGAACTCAAACAGAATTAATATTTTAGGGTTTTCTTTGCTTTTTACTGAACTACCCATTTTTTCTTAAGTTAACAACTAGTGGTACATCATTGCCAGAGGAGTTCTCCATGTTTTAATATGGCAATGAAAATGCCCAGTTGATTTCCAGATACAGTGCTTTCAGTCACTCACTTTGCATGTCCTATTTGACAGACTGAGCACACTTTTAGACACATTAATTTCTCTGTTTAACATACTATGTATCAATTTAATGTATTGGTTTAACTATGTTTTGTGAAATGAAGAATGAAAAAATGACCCTGTATTCTTGAAAGGTTATCTTTTGTTATTTTTAACCAAACATATGCCTAAGGGCAATGTAACAGACTTTTTTAAGCTGTTTAGGTTCTTATTACAAAATGAAAATGTTTCAGTAAGATCTTTTTCTTATATTACCCATTCTCCATTTAATCTTACAGTGAAAGTAGGGCTTGTGAACAGAGCTTCTTGTTTTCATTGTTATAGTCATCTTACGGTTTTGTAACTTGATTAAGAAATGGAAGTTGATACTGTTAGCCTGTCTACAAGCTAATTTTTTTATGTTAGCGTTCTATATAATAGATATCTACATATATGTGGTAGTGATAAATATTATAAGGTTTCAAAAGAACATAATGCTTAAAAGGAAATGTGTTCTCATCCTGAACTAATTTCTCTGTAATTTTTTACTGTCTACCCAATCTTTCACATTCTGCCCCAAAACCCAACATATTTAACTCTGCTAAATATCCTGTACTTACTGAATATATAAAACATTATTCCAGGGACTGACCTTTTTATCATAGCAGTTGTGAGTGCAGATGTGCAAACAAATGACTTCTTTTCATTTTAAGTAAAAAGTAAGTAAGTATTTTTGATGGGTTATATTTTTTGTATAATAGAAAACAAATCTTTTTTGTTTTGAAAATATTTGGATCTGTGGACAATATATGGTGTTTTTACATAAAAATCAGAATAACAATTACCATTAAAAAATTAAAAAAAAAAAATCAAGTGATTTCTGTTTTGAAAACATTGCAATTTCTTTATTAAAAAAAAAAAGTTTGATTTTTTTCCTCAGGCACACATACTCAATTACTTTGGCTCAAGTTTACAATACCAATCATATCTAAGCTTCATTTCTTGAAAAAAATGAATACTTGAATAGAATTCTTCACTAGACTTATTGTACTCAGATGACAAGTATAAACTTGACTGAGAAAAATATTCAATGTGATTGAACATAAATTTTTTTCTTTTATCTTTCCTCAGATCAACTGGTAGAGAATATGCTCTGAAAATAATCAAAAAGAGTAAATGTAGAGGAAAAGTGAGTACAAAAAAACATTTGAGACCGAAAGATTTTTTTTTCCAAGAAATGTTTTGTGAGAGATCAGTTTGGGAAGCTGTTGGTATTTGTCTCCTTCCTGACAACTATTAGAATCTTTTTGGTTGAAGCTTTTGCCTGCCCTCTGGAGACTCTTGAAATATCAGTATAAAAGGCTGTTGTATGACTTTCCAGATGCATGTGTTGATTCTTCAGCTGGTTAGTTGTGTGTGATTCTTTGCTCTTTACCCTATAATTATGTCCTCTAATTTTCGTAATTCCACGTTATAGAAAACAGAATAATAATATGAATAATTATAACAACACCAGTCACTGTGTCTGAAGAGTAGGTTAATCAAAGTAATGTCAGTTTTATACCAAGTGACTGTTAGCTTTTGAAATCTATAACAAAAGATTCTCCGAGAAGATGCTATCATATTGTTAAATCAAAAGATTCTGGATCAGAGAAAATTTTAAAAGCTCCCATATTTAATTTTTCTCTGTATCAGAAACATCTAATTTTCTCCATTTCTTTTTTTGTGTTCCACTCTCTCTTCTTTCAGTTACCACATTGATATTGTTTCTAGACATGTTCCTTCTGTATTGCTGGAGGCAACATCTGTTAGGTTTTTCAAAAACCCTGAAGAATTCGCACAGGGCCCATTCTCTCTGCTTTTTCCACTATTAATTTTTTTCCCACGAACTGGTAGTCATTAAAAATTTTTTTGTGTGTGGCAGGAACATATGATCCAGAATGAGGTATCTATTTTAAGACGAGTCAAGCATCCCAACATTGTACTTCTAATTGAGGAGATGGACATGCCAACTGAGTTGTACCTTGTCATGGAACTTGTAAAGGTGAGTGTTTTGGAGACAAGCTGCATTAGGAATTGTTTCAATCATATTGAGAAATTCCATTGATACCAAGGCTTACTGAAAAACATGAGATCACAGAATAATTCAGAGTCTCTGAAGGTAGTCTAGCATACTACTGAAAGATGTATAACCCACTGTCAGATTTTTTTTTTTAGTTTTTGAATATTTCAAATATTTGTCTAACTTGCTGTAAGCCACATTTGGAAGTGCTCTGTGGACAGTACTTTAGGGATCACCAGTTTTATTTGCTTGCTCAGAAAAAGTCTCTTTAAAAAGTAGTAGTCTGCCTTGAAGTGAATTGAAAATACACCCAGTCCAAAGAGCCATAAATACCAGCCTTAAAAATAAATTATTTTTTATAATTTATGTTAACTCTAAACAATATTACATGTCTTTTTTCTCTGCTGATTTATATTAACACAGTGTCAGACTTGCCTCCTTGATAGCAATCTAAATTTAAGCTGAAGTAAGGCAGAAGTGAAAGAGAAAAGCCTGCTATGTAAAGCATGGTTGTATTCTGAAAAGTAAATTTTGGAATGCAGTATTTTGTATTTTGGACCCCATTTATTTCTTCATAGTAACTTCCAGATCTCATGCATTTATTTCACTCTCTGCTGGAATTATATATTCAAACTCGATTATGAAGCTCAGACCATGTCATCTTTTGCCCCCATAATGTCAACAGTGCAGTGCAACAAGTATGAGTTTAGCTTTTGGTTCTGGTACTAATACACAAGTATGTCCCTGTGAACAAAAAGTGGTGAAAATATATTTGCACAAATTGTGCAGATCAGAACAGAAAACTACTGAAGATATCTTGTCCTCCATGCATACTTTAAAGGGTACACCTGTTTTTCCCATTCACTAGTGGGATTTGTGATTCTCCTTCCTTGCTCAACTATTCTGTGGGAAGTACATCTTTTCAGCAGCCACCTCCATTTCTGTATCCTGGTCAGCACATTCTCCAGGGGCAGCCTACACCTGGGAAATCCACAATTTTAAGTGTTTAAGAACAAATACGACAATAAACTTGTGCAGCAGCAGCATTTGTGTGCAGGTCTGTTGTGTGTGCATGCTCAACACATGAGCAAATTGGGCACTCTGAACCCTGTCACTCAGATCACTCCACTCAAATTAAGAGTGTGGTCCTCTTCAATGGACATCTTCTGTATCCATGGCTAGAAACAGGCCCTGCCAGAGGTCATGAGACAAAGCAATTTTTGGCAAGCAAGTCTATAACCTCCTTTGCTCTGATTGTAGGTGGAGATAAGGGGATGCTCTTAATGTAGTCACCTCATTGGGATTTTACATAGGATAGTCCCAGGTACAAGTGTTTCTTCAAGAACTTCTCAATTTCTGGTCTGAAATATGAGAGCAAGTTGCATGACAAGTTTTTTTGTTTTGTTCCATTATCTCCCGTGCTTTGTGGCAGCACCAGTGACACAAGCCATGTTCCCAGTCCAGAGCTGGGAGACTGACAAGTGTGGCTCATGGGTGGATGGCCATAGATTTTCCCTGTCCTTGTGGCAGTCTGGGACAGTCTTGTTATATATGAGGGGCTCAGGCCATGCCCTACAGCTGAGGAGATGGCAACAATGTCCTCTTAGGTCTGAGCCTGACAGATGCCCCACTTTGCTTGAGTGATGCTGTGGACCTTATGGTCCCACTAACCCTATTGTCCAGCACCTCCAAGCTCTGAGGAAGCACACTGGGAGATGGTGGTGGCAAGGAGCATACCTATTTTTTCTCTAATGGAGAGGTTACATCCTAAGAAAAAACAAAATTACTGACACTCTTTCCTGCCGTGAATCCCTCTGTGTAACCAGTCCCAGAATCATTTTCCCACTCCCTTCACAATCACAGCCCTCTCTCACTCTTAGGCATGCAATGTGAAATAGTGCACCCTGAGGTCAGATACTATTAGCCGTCTAAAACTATTTTAATCATAATTACTGCTCTATTCTATGATAAGTGAGCTCACTATGAGATCCATGCTACTGTAGTTTTTTCCCAGTGTCCATGAAAGCTTGTTCAAAGGTACCTCAATCCTCTCGCATAGCATTGTAATCTAATGTAGCCACAGCTTCAGCCTGCATTGACAAATCCTTCATCTTGGCCCCAGGAGGTGTGCTAAGAAGTAAAAGCTGTGCCTTGCCTAACCTGCCAAGATGGTAAGCACATAGCTGGTTTTATGGGTGCATCCTGCTGTGCTATTCATGGTTGAAAAATGTGCAAACTGTAGTCTCCAATGGATTTTTAGTCGAAGTCCTACTCAGCTAAATGAGAGAGGAGGGGACTGACAACTCTTAGAAAATAACTAGTTTAAAAGATGTATGTAAAGAAAACCATGCATTGTATTCACTTTCTGGAAAAATCTGTTTTCTTGTGCTCTTTCTTCTTTACTCTTCAAGATTGCTGCACGTGCTAAGATATTTATGCTTTTAGCTGTGCTATGGAAGGGCTTTATAGACATCTCTGTACTTCTGGTATCCTAGAGAACATTGTTTTCATATTCTTTACTTTTGTGTGGAATAATAGAAGAAATTTAGAAGAAATATCCTTCTTCTTGAAAGTCAACTTTGTTTCTTTGAAGCAAGCATCTATTCCTCAATAATTAATTGGAAAAAAAAGACTCCATGGGCACCAGGGAAGGTATTTCTGGAAGGACATTAATTGTTAATTCACCAATTGCTGATTGTTACCATTTCATAGTGTGCACTGTTAGAATTGATTAACCATCTGTTATTGACTGACTTTTGAAGACCTGACTTTAAATCAAACTCACAGACAGGAAAGAAAGGCAAGCAGAAAAGGCTTGATACTGCAGAGCCCAGTTTCAGTTAATACCACCCTGCATTAATTGGCAGTAACATGTTTGACATAAGTGGCTGCTGAAAATCCCACCCTCACCTCATGGCAGATAGGCCATTCATGGCTTTGTAAAGTGTAAGAAAAAGCACTTCATAAATACAAATATAAACACATTGCAAGTGGTGCTTGTAAAAGGAAGCAAAGACCTGGTTTCTGGCACGTTGCCTTTTTACACAGAGCAACAAAATTGTTATTCAAACCTAACAGGGGTTTGACCAATTTAAGAAGCAAGATTTATTGCAGAGTTTCCTTTACTACTCCAGGATATGATTTCACTTTTGCAGAAGAAAAAGAGAGATCATATCATTTACATAGCTAGGTAATAAATAAATAATTGGTTACTGTAGTTCCAAGTACACTTCCTCGTGTGCACAGATGACAAAAACTGCATTCAGATGTTCCTGGTTCCGTTTCACTCCTGAACAGGGGATTTAAGACTGAAGTGTCATCCTGAACTCACCTCTTGTGCCTGAATAAATGATAGTGACCCGCTGTGTGAATCGGCTTAGCAGAACCTTGCAGGTTGAAGTGCTCTTTGGGGAGAAGAAAGTCTGAAAACAATTCTGCCTGATATAGCTGTCAGCTCTGTTAACTCTTTCCAGGATATCATCTCTCTTTCAACCACACAGAGAATCCCACAGACTAAATATGTGCTCTCTGTTCTTAGCAGGCTACCTGGTAAGAAACTTTACTGAGTACAGTAGACTGCTTAAATGGAGAAAATTATTCTGCTTCAGATTGGCTTGACCATCTGTTAAATTGCTCTGCAGCCTCTATCTTTATCTGAGTTTATGTTTCTTCTGTGCATGAATATTTGTTTCTTTTCTTCTAACTTCAAGCCAAAATCTTTCCTTCTCTTTTTAAGGTTCAACTTCTTTCCTTCTTGCCTCTTATATCTCAGCTTGGACTACTATATTCTTTCTTTTGAGGCAGATGCTTTGCTGAAGTTACTGACACTTCTCCTGAGCATCTGGAACATATTAGATAAGACCAAAGATCTGTCTAATCCACTACCTCATGTTAAAAAGCAGCTGGTACAGGGGTTTCACAGGAAGGAGCTTAGGGAAGATAGATTATTTATCTCACATACTTTCCCACATGCTGATATCTAATACTTAGGGATCAGATAATGCCATGAAGTACATGGTATTGAACTTTTGCCAAATACTTGGTCTCTCTCTCTCTCTAATCCTCTATCTGGTTTAGTTCGGCCTTTTGTTCTTCCTTTTCCTTGACACTATGTATCTTGATGTGTCTTGAACAGTCACCAGCCAGTGTAAGAGGTTTGATGTGGTCCAGATTTGACAATGGTTGGCTGTAAGCAGTTTCCAAAGAGCTGGGGTTTTGCATCTACAATGGAAATAAACCTGCCCTGGCATACTTCAGCTGCACCTCAACAATGCAAAAATTTTAATAGTTTGTTTGGGTTTTTTTATAACAAGTAAAGTCTGTTTTATCAGATTTGAGTCTTTGGTGGTTCTCTTTTCCTACCCTTTTCTCTGTAGCCATGATTCCTGGAAAAATTCTTTTTTATTTTTTTTCTTTTTTCCCCCTCATCCTTTCTCTTTGTGGAAAAAGTGTTTACTCTGGAGCTGAGCCTTAAAAAACCCAACCTTCAAACAGTCTTGAGGCTGTTGATAAAATCATGAGAGTTGGAAAAGCTGGGACTCCTCTACTGCCTTCAGAAAAAATCTACATGTTCTTCAAAATACAGTCTCCTCTGGGTTTTTTTCTTGAAATTTTGACTGCAGCAGGGATTTTTTTTCAGAATTATCCTTTCCCTCTTTTTTTTTTTTTGTTGTTGTTGGATTGTGTTTTCTTTATGTTTCTGCTTTGATGTTGGCTAGAGGCTCGATACCTTTGAGTAGTCTCTCTCAAAAGATGGTTGGGTTTTCCTCCACTCTGTCAAGCTTCCTTCTTAATCTCATTTTTAAACTTACAGTTTTGTCTCACATGCTCTTCTTCCCACTTGCCGGCTCATCTCTGGAAATACAGTCCAAATGTCATGGTTGCCTCAGATCCCAGTGAAGATCATTTCAACTTTGAGGATTTCTGCTCATTTTTTTTTCTTTTCTTTTCTTCTTTCCTTTTTTCTCTCTATTATTTTCTTGATTTTTCTTTCACTGGCAGTACCTTCTAGCTGAATTAGGCAGCATGATGAGCTGGAAATGGCACAAGCTACCCCTCTGTCTTCCAGTGCCTGACATACATGCTGTAAAGTTCTTCAGTATTAGCTGCCAGAGGCGTCACACTACCAAAAACTTCACATTTTGTGTAGAGAAGGTGCTTGTTTCTAAAATCCATAATTTCGAAGATTTATGAGATGAAAACAGATGACAGCAGTGAGGACAGGTAGCTAATTTGAATTTTACTCAGAGTTCCTTCATCTTTCTGGGGTTCAGTCAGGCACTGGGCAAAAATTTGATATCAGTCTGTTTGTGATTATAATAAAGAGTGGAAAGGGTTGGTACATGACATCATGACAAGCAAGTATGTAGTCTTGCCAGAAATTTGTAACAGAGGCTCTGAACACACAGGTTGGCAAGTGCTGGACACGTTACAAAAGCAGCAGGTGGGAATAGTTTGCAATAGAGACTCCAGCCTCTTAGCTGACCAACTCAGCCATAACAAAAGGTTCTGACTTACTGATCTGCTCAGCTGACATAATGGAGGATGTAATCACAGTACCCCTAGTTTATAGCTGCAAGGAAAATTGTGCTGCTTCTCTCTTCTCCTCCTCCTCTTCCTCCTCTTCCTCCTTCTCCTCTTCTTCCTCCTTCTCCTCCTCTTCCTTCTTCTCCTCCTCTATAAATTATGTTCCTTGATTTTCCCTAAATATTTTGGTCATTTCATTAGCAGTATTGCTCATATCCCGTGGTAATTTTGCTCCAGGGAGGAGATCTTTTTGATGCTATTACTTCCACCAACAAATACACAGAGCGGGATGCCAGTGGAATGCTTTACAATCTGGCCAGTGCCATCAAATATCTTCACAGCCTGAACATTGTCCACAGGGATATCAAGCCGGAGAATCTACTGGTAAGTGAAGATTCAGCTTTCAGTATTGTTGATAACTTAGGAGTGTGTGAGAGAACTTCTTCCTCCTTCCACACATCCACCCAGTTTATTTCAATGTTTTAAGTAATTGTTTCTTTTCATTTTAACATTTTGCATTGTAAAGCTCTTTTAAGAATAACAGCTATAATTAACAGTAACATAAGGTGGTATGTCTAGACTGTTATGTGGGACACAGCAGCAAAGTTATTCCTGGAATCACTAGAAGTGACCTTTTAGTAAACTTCAAGATAATTTCAAGTTTTTCATAACTACAAAAGTGTTCTGTCCTCAGCAGACTATTCTGTACTTTTGCTGCTGCCTAAGTAATTGGCAACACTTTAGTTTTACAAGTATGATGCACGTAAATGCTGTGCCCTAATCATGTCCTACGTCAGAGCAAAGACAGGAAGAGACTTCAGTGTCCTTTCTTCCCCTACTGCATCTCCCAAATAATCCTATAACACTTTTTATTAAGCCACTTTCCCAGATAGACAGTTTAAATTTTCCTTTTTCTGACTGAATCTGCATGAGCCTTATCTACTGAAGGCAATGGAAAACATACCATGACAATTAGTCTTTCTTCTAAGAATTTTGCACTCTTGAATGCAGCAATTGTATCCTTCACATAGGTTTATTTCTTCTGATAAATTAACTTCTCCTGATTATTTCACTGTTTTGAGTTTTCCCAAGTTTGCTGACATGTTCCAGCTGTAACTCAGAATTGACATGTCCCAATTCTCCATATATTCTGCAACCATAAAACAATGTTCATAGAATCATAGAAGATCAGTTCTTTCAGTTGTTTGCTCTCTGCCATGACATTTAGTCCTATTTGACACTGAAAAGGTTTTATGAGAATGTCGAGTCAAGTAGATCTTACTAATATTCCAGGGAGCGGGGTTTTTACAGTTTAAGTTCTTCTAGTGGCCAGTGCTTTTGCTGTTCTGGGTAAGGAAGTAACCTGCCCTCATTTTCCATAAACTGATGAAAATATACTGGGTAGAAGTTTCATTAGACAATAATGACTGATACACCTTTCTTGGCCCTTTTGCTCCTTTCATGCCCTGGTGCTGGTGTTGATAGGTGGCTACACGCAGATGTAGCAATCACATGCCAGGATTCCTTAATGCTGTGCCTGGAGTGTGCAGAAGGGTCTTGGTCTGGGGCAAGGCTTGCCCTGCTGCTGTCTTGACTTGTCTATAAATGCCTAAAGTCCAGACTTAAGCTTTTGGGGGAAGAGAGAAAGGTGGGCTTGAGATGGGGGCAGCAGGGAGAGGATTAGATTTTCCTGCCCAGCTTTTCTGCTAATTACCCACTACCAGGTGTGATAACACACTTCACATTGTAGCTGAATTGTTTTTGAATGACTTTTCCAGTGTTCTGCATTGATATTGATATTGATATTGAACAGTGAGGGTGTGGCGTTTAACCTCCTGCAGCATCCTAATTCTCAAAAGCCAGCATTTGATTCACAAATTATATTAATTCTCTAAGGTTTATCAGGTCCTTGAAAGAAAAGAATACTGCTTTAGAAGAGCACTTTGGAAATAGACTTACCTGAGCTTACCTGAGCTCTGACCCCAGCTCTGACACTGTCCTTAGTGTCTCTGAACCTTTCTACTTCTGTCTTAGCTGTCAAATGGAATGTGTGGTTCCTTGTGTCACAAGACTGCAATTAGTTATTTTAATGGCATTTATAAAATACTTGAAAAATGTCACATGGGTCTTACCCTTTTTTTTTCTAAATACCTTCTACTTGCCTTTTGTAGCCTACCCTTTTCCTTGCAGCTCTTTAACCCTTCACCTAAGTGATCAGGGCAGTATTTTTCCTTCATTGTTCTTGTGCTGTGTCTTTCCCTCCGTTACTGTCACAGTTTTGCACGTGTAAACAGCTGGTAGTGTTGTTACAGGGGGTTTTCCTGGATACTAATGTGAGAATCAGCCCTTTCTCCACTGCCTTTTTCCTGCCCATAGGTTGTAACTTGAGGTTTAGTGGAACCTATAACAGGCCTGCCCAACGCAGGGCAACTAGATGGGGTTGGAATCTACCCTGGTCAATACATGTCCCAAGGTTAACAGCCCCACTAGCAGGAAAAAACAACAGGGAGAATGAGCAAGTTACTTGAGGAAAAACATAGGGAGTGAAGGGGAACATGGTGTTCTGGAGAGGGCACCCAGAAGAGGATATTCATCCAGAGCCTCTTTATTTCATCTGTTACCAGCCCCAGGTTGAGCTTTCCCCTTCCCCTTCTCCTTTCTCTTCTTGGTTTTTCCTTTTCCCCAAAAGTAACTTCCATGCTTAGAACTGATGTGTGCAATGGGCTATATATCCTGCTCGTAAATCTCTGTGTGTGTGAACCTGTCCTATGTGCAACACCCGTTGTTTTAGTAAATGCTTAAATATTATCCTCAGGGATAATTATTATCCTTATATAATATCCTCAAGGTGTGAAAAGGCTACTTAACAGTCAACTGTCCAAGAGTTTAGGCTATGCTGAATACCTGTGATGTTTTAGGTTTTTTGGGTTTCTTTGTTCTCTAGGGAGTGTCTTCCATGTTTTAATTGGAACATTTTTCATAATTGCTGCTATTTAGTATGTTTATTTTGTCAAGTCATGGGATGTCTTTATAGCCATATAATAAACCCTAGAGAACAACTTCTCTGACTGTTGCCATCTGCACTGATCACAAGAGCAGCTTAGGAAATACTGACAGTCTTTACACTAATAGGATACATATGGTGGCACACAATTACGTGTGGCTGCATTCAATTAGTGTTGTACAATTACACAGTTTTATTGCTTAGTTAAAACAGTGAAAGCACTTCATAGTGGGCAATTTGCACTAATCCCCATTTCTTTAATTGCCCTTCAGTATTTAAATGCAGTGGAACATGTATAGCATTTATTCTGAATAACACAAGCATTGCATGACCTTTCTCATTCCTTGACTGGCAAATAACATACCACAGCTTCACACTGGGCTTCTTTTTATATGGAGTTACAACGGGGTGAGGAAAAGTTACTTTCTTCAGTTTTACAAGTCAACTGAAATAGTTTTCCAATGAAAGTAATTCCTAGAAATGGATGAAGTAAAATACTAGAAAATACACAGTATCAAACCTTCTGCATTGGTAAATGTTGCCAAACAAACCTCTTCTGTAATTAATTTCTAGTGTAGATGAGTCACACAAGGTGTGGTCTGTTGAAGGAAGGAATTTACTAAGGTTCAATAGGTTAGCACAATGCAGAAAAAGTTTTGTAAAAGATAACTGCATGAAATAGAATATGAAATGCTAATTAGGCTGAATCCAGCTCTGATGTCTAAATGCACACTTTACATTTTCAGCAAGCGAATATTTAAAGCCCTAGTCTCTAGACTTTAATTAAAACTGTTGTTGAAATTAGATTTATTACTGCCATTTCAGAGAACACTTTCTTTAGTTTCAAGAACCAGATGTATTTAACAATCTGTGTTTTTAATAAAACCATAATTGCCTTTTTTTTTTTCCTGGTGCTTTTCTATAAGCATGTCTTTTTTTTCTGGCTTAGTAGAAGAGAAATATGAATCCATTTTAAATAGCTGGTCCTCTTAAAGGTCTGGTTGAATTCTTAAAAATAACGTCATGAAAGGAGAAGAACTTCGTGTACTCTGAGTGTCTGCTTGTGACTGTATCACCTGATAAGCAGAGATTCAGGACAGAGAAGGGTTTTCTCTCTAGACATGGCTAACATTAACAAAGGAGAAACTGGGGGATGTGGGCTGTATAATATAACTAGTTATTATGAGCTATAGCAGATCCATAGTGAACAGTAGTGAGAGACTTCAAGAATTGATTTTGTACCAAATGAACTGTTCAAGGGTCCCTTGTAGAATTTATTCTATATTTATAAGAAAAAAATCTAGTATTTTCTTCTTCAAACAGTTGTAGATAAACGTGATTTAGGAGTAGCTGGTCAAGATATGTATTAAGAA
This sequence comes from Neopelma chrysocephalum, assembly GCF_003984885.1. Lineage (NCBI taxonomy): Eukaryota > Metazoa > Chordata > Aves > Passeriformes > Pipridae > Neopelma > Neopelma chrysocephalum. The sequence goes on from NW_020897702.1 coordinate 1,595,619, forward strand.
TGATTTTGGTTTTGATTGAGAAGTATGTTATCTTGTATTTATGCACAGTTTTGCTGCGAATTGTTGTCAGGATATCACTATTGGGAGCCAGACTACATGGAGCTTTGATTTGGGTTGCAAAATAATGAAGTGATGCATATATACTAAAAGAAGGCCTCCTGTAGACCATTTCTATTTTTTTAAGGTGCTGTTGTAGAAAACATATCAAAATGGGAAGCAAGAACTCAAACCAGCAGCTGAATTTTAGAAAGACTCACAGCCTTGTGTTTAAGTTAGATAGATTTTTGTATTTTTTATTTTAAATATTTTTTTTGTAAGTTTTCAGTGATTACAAATTTAGGGCTGTTCTTTTGCTCTGAACTGGCCTTTAAAATTGTGTATTTTTTACTGATGTTTTTAGTGTTTTTTCTTGTGACTGTATCTTAATCTCCCTTTGTACCCATAAAAACCCATGAAAGATCATGCTCCTGCTGTAAAGACCATGCTTTAAGACAGGATTGTCATGTGTATCCATTAGCAGCCCTAACTGCCTATGTCCCACTGATCATGATGGTAACATGCCAGTAAGACACTGGTTGGTATTTAACAGTCATCCAAGGAGAGGACAGTATGTCTAGGTGAAATAGCCCAGCCAGGTTTGTGTCTTGTGATTTCAACACACAGAGAAGAATCTGGAACAGTGCAGTCACTTTTGTATTATCTAAGCGGTGGCCTAGTGGTTAGCATGCGGCACTCTCACCACTGCGACCCAGGTTCGATTCCCAGTCCCCCGGGCAGATGGAGCTCGTTAGCCCTGTGAGGCCATCCATCTATGAGAAGGTCACTCTAAACAAACCTACGTCCTGAGGACCTCACTGCCATTGTCCAAGCTTGCTTGGCCCCGGCAGATGAACCTTAGGATTAAAGGGTGGGCTCAGTTCAGCGCAGGCTGTGTCTCACCTAAAAAATCCATTGCGCAGGCTGGAAAGGTAAAAGACCTTTCCCAAAATCTTCGTTCGCGAAGACTGGCTATTAATTAAGTAGCTGAAGTTCCTCTGCAAACCTTTAAGCTCTCTGCAAGAGTTTTTAAACTCAAAACTCTGCGCTGTGAATTGGCTGTCAGTGGGGAGTTAACCTCGGAAAGCCACTGTTGGAATGCCATGCATTTGCTTCTGGGTTTTAGTGTCTAGCAAGTGGTATGTCCTTTGTTGGCCAAGTGGTGAGATAAGTCCTTCCCGAACACCCTGTCTGTGTTCAAGGGAATTTGTCCAAATTGTCTGTGAATTTGCAAAGCTTACAGAGAAATATGTTGAATGTAAGGAGAAGAAAAATTACTGTAAATAAGAAGGAACGTTTCAGGCAGTTAGTAAATGATATAGTAGTTACCTTGATGGTATTGTGGTAAACTTTTGAATTTTCCTCCTGATTTAGGTTTATGAACACCAAGATGGAAGCAAGTCCCTGAAGTTAGGGGACTTTGGCCTAGCAACAATTGTGGATGGACCTTTATATACTGTTTGTGGGACCCCAACATATGTAGCTCCAGAAATCATCGCTGAAACTGGGTAAATCACTTTTAGTAATGATTCATTGTTGTATACACAGTGGAGCATATTCTCGACATTGTGCCAGATAGAGTTCTTGCAATTAAGATTTTTATACTGCCTTTGCTTGGCTATGTTGCAGAACAGTTGGAAGGGACTTCTGGAGGCTGTCTTATCCAAACCAGCTCAGAACAAGGCCAGCTGTGGAGTTGTATTGGTCAATCTCTGCCAGTTGTTGACCTCAAACTTCTCATCTTAACACTGAGTTACTAACTAGCCATTTACAGATGCAAGAAGTAATTCTTAAACTGTTCTCAGAAACTGCTAACTACCATTCACTTAATTTTATTTCATTATCACATACTGCCCTCTTCTGATTTGTTCCACAGAGTAACTGCCTGCTGGCTTGAGCAGGCTGTGTCACCTTTGCAGACTTCATGATGATAGGCATCTGATGCCAATTTTTATGCCCCCAAAAAGGCACGGATGGAGAAACATCCATCTAACATCACTGTCTAACTCAAGAATACTGCCAAATTTCTTCTGTGCACTCACACGTTCTGATCTAGTTATAGTTTTCAGATGTAAATGTAAAAAATATTTGAAAGGAGAATTAGGATTGGTAGGTAGGTAAAATTGAGATGAGAATTTATAAGAAATTATTAATAATTCTGAATGTTTCCTCTCTTCTTGCACTGTAGTCCATAGGAATCAGATGTCTCTAACCATGTCTCTCACACTTCTAGATATGGCTTGAAGGTGGACATCTGGGCAGCGGGTGTGATTACTTACATCCTGCTCTGTGGTTTTCCTCCATTCCGTGGGTATGGACTGATCTATTTAACCATCCTTGTTATGCAAACTAGTCCCTATGCTGCTTTTGCATTAAGCACAGAGATTGCCACTGGTAAAAGTTCTCTGCTCATAGGGTTTGGTTTTTTTTCCTGTGCTCCACATAGTGTTTTATACAAACCCCATAAATGTCTGTGATTTTACTGTAAGATCTCTGTCTCATGTTTGTTTATTTTAGTTTAAACTTCATTCCATTACAAACAAGAGCCTCCATTACAGGTTCTCTGAGCCTTTGCCTGATGTTTTAAATACACAATGAAATAAACATCTTCTTTCATGGGCCAAACACAACATATTTTGTGGCTGGTAAAAGGTGTTTAAAAAGTAAGCCACTTAATAAGGACATTTCAGATCTTTTATTCCCCTCAAAGCAATTGCAAAGTTATGGGTAATCCTAAAGACTAGCAGGTTACTTCAGAAAGAGTGCACCAAATGTGCTGTGTTTTATGATCTCACCATTCACACGCATAGCTGCATGCTTGGGGTGAATCAACAGCTTCCATAAGCATACTAATGGATCAACAGTTAAAAGCGATTTCAAAAAGTCTGTTGGAACCACTTCTGGAAATAATTTTTCTTTGGGTTTTGTTGTTGGTTTTCTTTGGTTTTTACCTTGCAGAAGTGGAGATGACCAAGAAGTACTTTTTGATCAGATTTTGATGGGACAGGTGGATTTTCCATCTCCATATTGGGATAATGTTTCTGACTCTGCAAAGGTGAGTTTTATAGTTGCTGATACTTTCTTCTCCATTATTATTTCCAGTGGGAGTATCTAATGCTTGTTGTTCTTTCACAGTGCTGTATTTGACGTCTCATTTATCTCCTGCTATACCTGTGAAGTCCTCTGGGTCACCTAGTGTGTTGTCGTATGATTACTGTCTGTTAGACTCCGAGTGGTTCTGAAATGGACCCTGTTCTGAAAGGACATCATATCACTATGTGATGTTGCAGACAATAGAAACATGAGTAGCTCTTACTGATTGAGAAAAATTTAAATAACTTCGCTTGACCTACACCTCTTAGGCTTGAAAGCTCCCTGGGACTGTGCTTTGTATGGACTTATGGGGAGGACCAAGTACCAACCTGGAGCTTTTGAATATGATGTAATAATATTATGGGGAGGCTGATTTTCCTTATTAATCCCATTAGATGTTATATGGGTTGTTTCTTTCTGTCAAAGAACTAGGCCTCCCCATTGCCTTATTGTTGTATTGTGGTGTGAAATACAGACTTGTTCAGGTCACAGTTCTTGGACTGTAGCCTTTGGTGTTCTAAGGCAGATACATCCTGCTTTTACAGATATGCGGAGGGTGATCAGGACTAGCATTTTAGCTTGTTAACTAGTGAGGTTAATGAGTGAGATACAGTCATAGAGTTTGAAGTCCTCTAAACCACATCATTGTGTTGTAGCAGGCTTCATTTCATAGCATCATAATTAGGAACTCTTCAAGTCCTTTGCCAGTGGTGTTTTCCTGTGAAGCTCCTTCTTCCAGATAGTGCAGTCTAAAATTTCTGTTTTGAAGCATTAGCCTATCCATTTAACTTATCTTTACCACTAAGAATTACTAGCTTTGGTCTTTCTTGATACACCTTTATTTGCTCCATGTTGCCATCCTGGTTTTGCCATGCTCTCCCCTCAGTGGTGGAATTATATATATGTTTATTTACATGCTAGTTGAAAACTCAGTAATTGCAGAGAAAATCAGAGGATGAAAAAATGTTTTTAAGCATTGGGGGTTTTTTAATATTTTCTATGTCATTTTTACAAGAGCTTAAAGTAAAATTCTAGATTTGCCAGCTTTTTTTCTTACAAAGAAATTGTCTTTTTCCTAATGGGAAGCTAACCTAATTTCATGCAACCATCTGTTTTGCACATTATGTATTAAGTGCTTTTCTGTTAAACAGTGGCTTCAGAACTGTAACTCAGAAATGTCTTCTAGCTTTTCAAGGTACAGATAGATATTGATTTAAAAGTTCATCTGGAAGTTCAGCAGTTCACAGTTGTTCTATTTTTTAAATAATATATTTCTGCAGTTGGTAGTTCACTCTCCCTTTGAGCACTCTCACAAAATCAGTTAAAGAGCTCTTTAGTGAGTGTTGATTTGTTCTTTAAAAGTGTTCTCTAAATTTGACCCAGTGTTCCATTTCTCAGGAACTTATCACAATGATGCTTCAAGTAGATGTAGATCTGCGGTTCTCAGCCTTGCAAGTTCTTGAGCATCCATGGGTTAATGTAAGTATTTTCGGACTTGGAGATGCTTCTTGGAATTTGGCATCTTTGAGCTCTTTCCTGTCAAGACCCTGCTATGCCCTTTTGAAAGCCAGCACATTCTAAAAATGCCCCAGATTTAACTGGAAATAAGCTGGGTTACACGCTTATTTAGTGTATCACATGTACCTTGGAGTTTACACTATTATATGCATGCTCAGCTACATTTTCTCTGAAATATTTAAAGCCAGATTTTCAACAGATTTCAGTGACATTTGATAAATTTATATGTCTAAAAATCAGCTTGAAGCTTCAGTGACACATTTTGTTCTCCTAAAATCAGATGGACTAAAAAATCTCACAATCATGATTAAGAGTCACTGCAATGTAGTTCATAGTGTTAAGCTACTTGATCCAGAATGAAACAAGGAAACCTTTAGAATCATATTTAGCTTCTGATGATAATTAATATTTGTTAATTATTTCAGACTATTTAACATGTCTTAAAATATTTGGATGATAAGCAATAAAAATATGGGACAGTCTATATTCAAATTCAGAAGGGACAACTGAGAAAAGAAACACAATTGGGATGAACAGAGAAAAAAATTGAAGGAAGAAGAAATAATGCTTCATTTGGTTTGTTGCAAGCTTGAGTGTGCATTCCTCCCTGGAATAGAATTTGGTTCCTCAACTGCTGTATCCAAAATCCCTTTCCCACTAAAACACTGTTCTAAAAATTCAAATATACAGTAACCTCAGATGTTAATCTTTTTTTATGAAAATGTCCTCCATATCATCCAGAGTAGTGGTGATCAGTTAAGCATTTACGAAGTATATGTTTTAGACTTGGAGGCTTCCTTATTGCCCAAACCGGTTTTTTAAAAATTGTAAATGCTTTTATCATGCAGAGGACTTCTTTGATGTACAAAGAGTGCAGAAAAACATCTGATGAAAATATTTTCATTTTTAGGGTGACATTCAAGCACCTGAAATACTAATTTTCCTTGATGCCAGGGGCTGTCCTTGAAACACAGTGTTCTGTCACAGTTTATAATGCCTTTTGGTGATTGAGGTCTCTCTCTCCCATGTCTCTGCGTCCCCATGGGAGGAAGATGGGTGGAGATTTCTGGAGTTCTGCAGGGGAAGAGATGGAACCAACTGATCAGAAGCCACAGAGAGGCCAGGTCACCCGCAGTGTCAACACACTCATCAGCACACTGCTGCTGAGATTACTGCTATGTCACCTGTTTACACCATTTAAGGATGTGGTCACTTATCTTCACCTTTTTCTGAAAAATATATTTGAAATATTAATGCTACTCCCAGACGCTTTTTTTTTTAATTCAGTTACACCATGGTGTGTTTTAGGAAGCCATTTTTGCACGATGTATTAAAAAAAGAGTACAGCTCTTTGTTAGTAACCTGATGGTGATGGTGTGCAAGTGACATGAGGATCTGCTCTCTGCCCTCAGTAGTACCTGGTGATGGGGATGGCAGGGGAGAGGGACTAAAGCCTTTTAACACTCCAGAGCTCTGTTAACAAAACCTTGGCAAATTCCTGGGTTTCTGTGCAATAAGTTAACATGTGGAACCCTTTGCCAGAAGGTGCTGTAGAGGACAAGTATAAATGGATTCAAAAGGGAATTTAATAAATTTTTGGAGGATGAGCCCGTTGGAGCCTATTAAATATAGTGGTCTGGATATAACTCTTGGCTCACAAAGTTCTTAAGTACTTGGTTGGCAGGAATTAGAGGATATACAGGGAAAGTTAAAGATCTACTTGTCTTTGTTAAAGGTACTACTACTTAACAGTGACAACAATGCACTGTCAGAAACAACATGCAGTGTTCCATTCATCTTTAATCTAGCTCTGCTGCACTTCTTGTAATTTTATGATGGTAATAATTCTCTGCAATCAAACCTGTAGAAGTTCAACCTATAAGTAAATGAAACAAATATTCCATGACATTTCTGTAATTCCTTCTTTTCTGCCCGACTGCTGCTTTTAGCAACTGAGACGAATCAGTATTTTGTCTTCAGCAGTACACTAAAAATAGTTCATAATGCAGATCAAAACTGCTTTTGAATTCTCGTATGTGTCCGCCAGATATTTTTTCTGGAAGGCAAAAAACCAGCACTGGGACCAGTTCAGAAAAGTGCTTGAACATTTTCCAAACATTGCTCCTATTTCAAGGCATCGCACATGGAAGCACTTAATATCAGGCATAAAATTAACTAGATGGCACTATAATCCTAATTCACATTAGGAGGAATAAGAACATGGCTGAGTTGAAACAGGTGCTTAAATGATTACATGAAAAAAGGCATTTCCTTGAAGTGTGTCTAGCCTAGCAGACACACTAGAAGATAGCCTAGCAGGGTCAGCCTGCTGATGCACTGAGGCAGAATGGTACACTGGTGTTAGATCCAGCTATGCATCCCCATGCCATGACTTGTTTGATCAGGTGCAAGTCTGCCACATAACCTCCCTCTACCTCATTTTCCCAGCTTTAGGACAGGGAATTAATATACTCATCACTTTTTACAAAAGGTTCTGCAATCTATATGTTGTAATTACCTGAGCAATTATCTGCATGCTGTCTTTCCGAGAAGATATGGGGAATTTTCACCTACATTCCATTTTCACAGGTAACCTGCTTAAATACTTTTTCATGGCATCAAATGCTGGACTTTACTTTCCCTTTCTGTCCTGGTTTCAGCTGGGATAGAGTTCACCACAGAACTTTTCTTATGGCAGTTTTGAACCTCTTCATAGAGTGTTAAATCTGCAGCTAAAATACTAGATAAAACAGCTGGCTTGAAAAGCAGGCATGTGTTTTCTTCGACAGTTTTAAGAAACGTTTTCTCTCTTTGATCAAACCTTTGATAGAAGTGTTGTAACTGCTTACACTGTATAAAACCATTTTGTAGATTGTAAGTAACCATTCCACTTTATAGCTGCTTACTATGTGATTACTCGGTAAATTGCTGAGATTCCTGGAATGTGCTTTGACAGTTTCAGTAGGAGCAAACCCTCATTTTAGTTTCAGTTTTTGCTATAAAAATAGCTGGAATCCTTTTGGAAACTGCAAAACTTGTTATGGTCAGAGTCAGACCAGTAAAGCAGTTCCTATGTCAATGATATCCCAGCTGTTTTCAATTCAAAAAAACAAAACCTGAAAAGATGTTGGCTACATGCCACTGCCACAGATGGAGATCTTGAATTCTAAATGCAATTCAGCAACAGTTCTTTGCCCCCTTCATTTAGTTTATTCAGTCATCTCTCCTATGCAGTACACTTGGACCTGGAAACAAATCCATCTGTTTATGCTTCCCCTACAGGGACCCCAGCTCTTTCCTTTACCTGCTCAAAGTCTCTGCAAAGCCAGAGAATTATAAAAGAGACTGGAAGCTTGAAATCTGGCATTTTAAACATTGATGTTATTGATAACCTGAAACAAGCTACAGGACAAACTTACTCTTTTTTTGTTGTATAAGTAGTAACTGTTTCCTAATACATCATTGAGCAGCAAATGCTGAATGACTGCATTCCCTAAATCCTTCTCTGTTAAAATAATCAACATAAAATCTGTGTTGTTGCTGGAGGAGGAAAGATGGCACACACCAGCCTAAAAAGAATTTGGAAAACTGGAGCTTTTACATATTTCCTTCCCTGTGTTTGCCTTGGAAATTTGTCTGCAAAAGAAATGAATAACCAAGCAATAAGTAGCAATAAGTAGAATATTTGTAAGGAAGTTAATTTAAAAAGACATTTCTTGTTTCATAGCTGCACTACTTTTGGTTACACCTTAGGACACTGCACAAACAAACATTTCCCTATAATCCCTAGAGGAAACAGTGTTCAAAAGCTTTTCCAGCACTTCTATTTGCTCTGGTTTCCTGCTGTTATTTGTATAATAATCTATTCATCTGATGATTTTAGACCTGGAAAGTAAAGGTCTTGTGACTAACTTGTGAAATGGATATAAGTGCTTCAGGGCAGGAGTCTGGGAATCCTGAACTTCATTACATCTTTTTAACGCTTCTTTTTCCTTTGAGTGGCAATGTCTCCTGCCACAGAGAAAACAATGCAAGTATGAAACCAGTTTTTATTAATTACTGGAATGACTCCAAGACACTACGCCTCTTTTTTTTTTAATATTATTTTGATTTCTTTCAAATGGACCATGAAAGGTATTGTGTGGAGGCTGATTAAAAAAAAAAAACAAAAAACCAATAACACAAAAACCAGAAGTATTTTAACATTCCAAGCAGTTTACATTGTCCATGTGAAAACTCAAATTCTGGACTAGAGTTTTCAAACACTCAGTGGATTTTGACTGTTCCGTTTCTGAGTCATGCACAGGAGAGCTCTTCTTTCAGAGCATCAGCAGTCAATGTTTTCTGAAGCTCATGACTCTTTAAAGTTCCCAGATTGAGCACCAAAAATCACTAGTCGTCTTTAAAAGATCTTGTAATGACTGCTAAATCTGAGATGAAATTCTGTGGTCCTAACCCACTGAAAAAAGCAAAATCTTGAATATAGAGGAAAGGAACAGTTAACCTCTTTGGGGTCTGACATCCTTCCCATTACAGCAACCCAATGAAATTCTTGTCAGCAATGTTTATCCTATTCTCCAATTCTACAACTTACCCTGCTGACTCTGGTCAACCTGATGTTTTTGATTCTGGTTGTTTTTTGGTTTTTTTTTTACTTCTTGTCTTTTAAAAATGCAGAGTAGCTTGTTTTGTATTTAGTTAAACAGCTGTCATCTCTCACCCTCAATAGCTATCTATTTTATTGTTGACTGAAGTGATTCCAGGAGCCAACTTAATATATACTGACTTGTTTATAAGGCACACTTGAATAAAAAAATGATAACTACTAAATGTCAGGTGGCACCAACAGTAGTAATAAAAATTTAGAGGAATTCCAATATATCCCTATGCTACATTTTAAATTGAGCTGCGAAGTATTTAATCTAAAAACTGGAGCCCAAACTATGAGTCTGTGGCATGTTGCCACCGAAAGTGTGGGTGTAGTGCTTCACCAATAAAATATGACTACAGTCTTGGTAACTGTTGTCTTCTCCGTAGTTTAGTCTTTTGACAAGATGACATGAATGCTTGGCAGTCTTTCATGTCAAGAAAGCCAAGAGAATGATTTTATTTTTTCTTCCTCGTTTATTGAAGAGAAATTCACTTTAGCTTTCTTCTGGGAAAGGCAAGGTCAATGGAAAGCAGGTTATTTTTAGGGGTCATATACTACCGAGCCAAGACTCCCCGGTGCTAGACAATAATCAGCTACTGAGTTGTATTGTTTTGGTTTTTGTGTTTTGCAGCTGTGTGCACTTGACTATATTTTGCCAGCTGAGACAGTTTTTTTAAAGGGGTGAGTAAGGGATCTCTAAACACAAACTCCCCAAGCTAAATAAATAACAAACCCTACCAACCTCCCTAAAATTCCCATAGGCTCACTGAACTCGTGATTTACAGCAGCAGCTCTGTAAGTCTTTAAGTGCACTCAGAATTGCTGCGAAGTGTCTGTTGTCTCTCTCCATTCTGATCTTGTCTCTTGTTTGCCTGTATTCTGCTATGATTTTGCTTAAGTGGAGTTTAAGAACTTTTTCAACTGTTGTCAGCCACACACACCATGCAGTACTAGCTTGGGATGACCATGATGTGTGGCCAGTGACCTGATATCCTGCATGTTTATCTCTCTATTCCACCTATTCTGCATATTGTTGCCTGTAATCCTGCATATTCTGCTAGTGGGGAAGTCTCACTGAGCAGTGGTTTTTTGCACATTTTTCAGGCGTAAGGATCTTTTTTACAATTTCTAAAAAAACTCCCCTTTTCTTGGGCTTGAATCCAACTTGAGGACTTGTGCAAAACTGCAAACTCCCTTCTTTCTGCTATGGTTTCGTCTTAGCATGGAGGTTGCTGGTGTGCCTAGGTGCAGATATCCAGGTTCTCTCTGCAAAGTGGGATGTCTCAGCTGGAAGGAGGCATGTCCCAGACCAGCTGCATGGTGTCTGGGCTGGAGAGCTGGCTCACTTGGTGTGTTCCACAGCAGAACATGTGTCTACCTCTACTTGGCCATGCAGTTGTGTGCCTACTTTTACCTCAGGTTAGCTCAAGTTGAAAACATATTCATTTTGGCATGGAGGAAGAGGCCACCCACAGCTGGCTCCAGCCCTTCTCTGCTTTCCCAGGCAATTTGTACCTCTGCATTCATGTACCTTTCCCCACAGCATCCCAGGCTTGCGTGCCTTGAGACTGGGGGAAGGAATTGCAGTCTCTTGTTATCAGTCAGTTGGAGATTTGGTTTGTGGAGATAGTTCTGGTTAGCAAGGATTTTAGTACAGTAGTCATGGTCTGTGGAGAATACCACCACAAGCCATGAGCTCACGCCTGACCTGACCTGGCCTGGCCTGCAGACGTGCTACAATGCATCCTAGAGTTGGTCAGGTCTCACCCTCACCCACCCCGAGGTTCTCAGCCAGGGCATGTCTCAGCTCCCATCTTATCTGTGTTTCCTCACTGTGGGACTCACTGAATTGTGGCCGCATCTTTCACCCAACCCCATAGTCCCTGAGTATGGAACATTTACAATTATACAAGGAGCTTATAGGTATCTCTCAGAATTTTGGAAGATCCTTTCCTTCATCCTGCCAAAATAGGACCTTTTGTTATTCTAATCTCTTGGATACTTTTTACTTTTGAGGTCATTATCATTAAATTTATGTGATGAGTAAACAGAATCATAAACAGGTCTGAGTTTATCATGCTTTGAAATATTAATGGACCTAAAAATAACTAGGCAATGGTGGTTAAGGCATGGTAAAAATAAAAATAAAATGTTTAACAATTATTATTAATTAACGTTACCTAAAATTTGAGAAGAAAAGATTGAGTAAAGAAGAAGAGAGAGACTGGTTCATGCCATCATATGTTCATCTTATAAGTACCTTAGATAAATTGGTGGAGGCAATGATTGACCCATATTTTAATAGAAACTTTTTGTAAACTTTTCTATATTGACAGGTGCTATCAGAATCACCCTGCAATTCCCTCCTTTCGCCTTTTCTCTCTGAAGTTTTATTTTGCTTTATTTCTCTCTAGGATGATGGCCTTCCAGAGAATGAACATCAGCTCTCAGTAGCTGGGAAGATAAAGAAGCACTTCAACACAGGCCCTAAGCCGAACAGCACAGCAGCTGGAGTTTCTGTCATAGCAGTAAGCATCTGAATTACACAGCTGAAACACATCTATGTGCCCGCCAGACAGTATGTGTTTAGGACATTCCACCAAAGAAAACCAGAGAGGATTAATCTTTAGATAATTCTAGCATTTAATTAATATAAGCATAGACTGGTATTCTGCACAACTTTTCCCTTGATTTTGCTTGTGAGTCACATTGTTATTGAACAGCCCTAGGAGATATAACTGTACACACAGTTCCACATTTTACCAGAAGATCAGTGGACTTAACACCAATGTAGATTTGACAATTTGAACTATGGGATCATGACATTTTACTTGGCAGCGTACTCATTGTATGGATTGAGGCCACACAGAGGTTTGTAGCAGAAGGGCAGCACCACTTTAAAATGGAAATTGTTTCAAAATTTTAACTGAAAATCTATATGGCAGCCTAAACTTCTCCTCTTTGAAGACATGAAAGGGAGCTGTGATACCTCACTGCTACCTTCATGGTTTATGAGTCTAGCCACTTCAGATTTAGCTGAGCAGCAGCATTTTATTGTAGTGCCACACACAAGCTGCTTCCCTTTCAGCAGAAGTACTTAATTGGGTAAAGACTTAATGGAGCTCCTTGCTGCCTTCTCTCATCTTGCAATTCCAGTCGAGCCATTCTAGGTTAGAACATGTCGGGAGCTTCTGCAACTAAGCTTGACCAAACTTTTGACCAAGCTTTACTGAGGTTTCAATGGCATCCTCAGTGTAGCGTACATACCATAAAACTCTATTTTTTTCTCACAGATGAACATGTGTATTAGATATACATGGGCACAGAATATATTCAGCATATGATGAGATTACTCATACTAATGCCATTGAATAATAACATGCACATCCTTCACATTTTTGATACATCTGCCTGTGTCTGTAAGCTTTCCTTTATTACTCATAGTAATGTGAACACTCCAAATAGTCACTAAAAATAAGTGACATGTTAAACGTAACCATTCCCATATCAGATTACTCAGTGTTCATTCCCAGCTTCCATAAATTGCAGGTGGTGTGACTGCACATGTACACTTTCTTGTACTGTTTCCACTTTCATGTTTCTCAGCTCAGCCCCTCCAGTGTTGAGTTAAATCAGCATGAAGTAAACTCAGCTCAGCATATGCAATCTGGCTCACAGGTGTGAAGTGCTTGTGCAGCAAAATGGATACTCTCTCAAAGTTACTTGGTATAAGTGCTTAAAATTTCAAGCTGTGCCTCTCATATTTTTTCTTTACTCTTTCCTGCCCTGAACGTCCTCAACATGGAAGCAAGTTGTTCCTCATGCTTTTCCTAGATTTTTCTCAGCCATCAGCTAACATAGTCAGCATTTATTTATTTTCATTTTTAAGCAATAATACCGCAACAGCTCTCCCACAACTAAAACATCACATACCCATTGCTCATCTGAACTGCAGGTATGTTCTGTATAGACTAGCTGAAATCGTGTTCCTTTTAAATGGACTGCCAGCACGCTTGTCCATGAGAATAACTGCTCAGATCCTCCATGCTAATGACTTCAAAGCTTAAAAGCAAGAAATGATGTCTCTGTCCTCATCCATCCCTCGCCTCCTTTGTATTTTTAATTTCCCTGCCCTCCTCTTTTTTTTCTCTGCCCCAATTGCTTTGCCAAGGAATTGATTGCAGCAGTTTAAAACTTGAGTAATGAAAAAGGCACTGTAGTGAATGTTTCCACTGCAAAATATTATACATCAGGAAAAAAACTTGTATGTTTAATTATATTCTAAATATTTTTTAGTGTTTGAAAATTTAACAGAATATTTTTAGTGATCATCTCTGTGGGCAAACTTCATAGTCCGGCATGATTAATCCTGCAACTTGGCCTATAAAGTAGAAATGTTTAGAATATTTTTACATAATTCAGAAAGTGGTTTGATTAGCTTGTGTCAATTATTTTCTAAAAAATTGGAAAAGATGGGGAAATATAGACCTCTTTAGTATTTTGGTAATGTTCTAGAATGCTAGATAATTTTTATTTTACAAATAAATTAGTTTTGTTTCCTACAAAATAATTTAATGTGTAAAAGAAAGCCAAAAGCAAAACAGCAATGCCTTTAAATGCTGTTTCTGCATTTGAAAACCAATTTAATCTATATTTGATATGCATGTCATCAGGGTTTTATGTTTGAGAATCTTCCTTTAGCTCTGCAATCTCAAATATCACAGAAGTAAATCCTATTAACAAAGACTGCTCTAGATTTAGAACTTTCAAAGTATGTACAGATGCTGTAACATTCTTCTGCAGTAAAGACATGCACTAACTGTATTTTCTATAAAAATAATGGGGTTTTGTGCCTGCCTGTATGTTTACTGTAACTTTTTGAGAGAGTGCTTGTGTATATAATATATAGAGATGCCTTCTATACATTATATAACACATCTGTGTCTGTGTTTGTGAAAATGTGTTAGTATGTGCATATATTTCTGTAGCTTACCTAATAGTATGAAAGATAAATATTAGCATTACTTTGAATCTTATAATTCTGTTTATGTACAGAGATAGCTAATATGTGGTATTTAGTTCTTAATTTGTCCTCACATTGGTATGATATGGTATTATATGCCTATTTTCTCTGATGGTAAGACATAACACACCTCAAAGATCTCAAGGAGTATTTATCATATGCACCAATTAAAACTATAATATGAAAATTAAGTTCCTAAAGACGTGTTTGTGGTCAGCTTGATTGGAAGGAAGTTTGAAGCCACATGTGTTTTACATACATCGACTGTGGCTACTGCTTCCTTTGGAAATGTCCAAATTCCATTGACTCCTTTGGTTCAGACTTATGTCTGCCTTATTGATGCCGTAATCCTCAGTAAAAGTTGTCTCTGACATTTCAAGGCAGAGACATCCTACTTCTCATGCAAGTGTCCAGACTTCAAATTTGTCCACATTTGAAAGGATTTGTCAGTTTGGACAAACTACCATAATGAACATGTTGAGCATGCCTAGCAAAGTAGTTGCTTTGCTGATGTAGCAGTATGATCTCTGAAACAAAATTAACTCTACAGGCAAAGAGAGTTTTCTGTTGATACAATAATACATCATTAAGAAGTTCTGTCAGCATAACTATGTCAGTTGGAAAAAAATTCCCTTGAACAAACATAACTTTGCCAGCAAAATTTTAATTGGAGAGATAGTTTTTAAAACAGCAAGAGAATTAACAAATCCCTAAAAAACACTGTTTGCTGGTGAGAGAATATGTAGGAGAAATATCACTTTACTTGCTCTGTTCTTAAACTCTTGTCACAGGCATTTACTACCAGTCTCTGTGGGAGACAGAGGCTGGGCTAGTGTCCCTCAGTCTGTGTCAGAATGGCCACACTATTAAGCATGTGCCAAAATATTTGCAGGATCGTGTTTCTCATACAGCTTTTCAATAGGAGCAGTATTTTGTAGTTCTGTGACAGTGTTTATAAAACATACTGCAGTTAAAAATGTAAAACCAGACTTCTACTAACTAGTCTTTTTAAAATTTGGGGGTAGATTTTTTTTCATTCAATTCTCCAAGGATGGCAACCCCATTTTTTTTAACTGTGGCCATGAAACAATACCCTATGATTGTACCCCCTGGGTTTAGTGACACTGCCTAGAGTGACTAGGAGCCCAAATCACTTTTAAAGAATGATTCTGCAACACAGAGGTGTGCTGTAATTCCTTGTATGAACCAAGCATCGTTTAGTATGTGTCCTTGTCTGAAGTGTTAAAGCTCTGCCTGTATGTCATCACTTTTGTGCTTGTACTTTTGCCAGTGTTAAGACAGAGGAAAAGACTAATGCTAATCTGCTGTTAAGGTTGGATGAGGTCTCTGTCTTGGTAATGCATCTCTGTCTGGAGATGCAGAGGAATTGAGTAGAACAGCTAAGGAGAAAAGCTGCTCAGAAAGTTGGTGCAGCTCTCTGTTAGCTTACAGGGTCCTGGGTTCAGGGCCCCGGCAATGGGAAGGCAGTGGGGGGGTCATTGCCCTGCATTCTACCAATTTTAAAATAAAATTACAAATGCCAAGTGGTATTTTTAGCCATGGGATTTCTTGGGTGGTGTGGAAGAGAAGCCAAATTCAGCTTGTAAGTTTTGCTTGCCTTAAAGACGAACCTGTGTCTCGACTATCCCTTCCCATCTATTATCTGTGTTGTCCTGGGATCATTGTCCACAGTCGGGTTTCTCATGGCAGAATTTCCACACTGCCAAAATTTTTCCAACTCGTGTTAGGAAGTGACTCTTGCCATTTTCTCTGTATTATTTTTTAGCTATTCAATTTTAGGCCAATATTTTTAATCTGCTTTTTAGAAAAACATCCCTTTTGTGTGTTTTATGTGCAGCATACAAGGAAGCCAGTAGATGGCAATAGCAGACCAGTGTAGTTAAGCAAACACAAATTTAACTCTAGGTACAAGATCCCTATGGTTTTAAACAGGAAGCGTCCTTTAAATAATTCTAAATAAGATGAAAGTGGTATTGTTTTAACAAAATGGAATAAATTATTAAATTATTGAAGGGGAGTCATCAAGAAAAATTCAAATTTGCAGTTAATTCCTAACTCCCCTTGAAGTGCATTGAACTGCTTTTCTGATTTAGAATTAGAAACTGTCATCAGTATTGGAAATATATGCCATACTCTTATTGAAGCACAAAATGACCTTTTCTCTTCCTAGGGCAAAATCTGAAAATCATTGCAACTAACAGCTTTAAAGCAGAGTGTCTCTGTAGATATTTTCCCATAAAATTTTATTTAATTCAGCTAAATGATGTCTCCTCCGTCTGTTAGAGCAGCACAGAAGGGTTAGGGAAAAGAACACATTTTCTTTGTTCCTATGCACATGATTTTGCTAATGATAGACTAAACTTGAAAAATCTGTATTCCTTAAGTAATATCACTGGCATACTTTCCTGGACACAATGTTAAGTTCATTTCCATTTTGACTTTAATTGGTGCAATTTTAAACCAAATAGTTTTGTACTATTATCTTTTTGAGCATGAGGTGTAAGCTGAAATGATAAACAATGTTATTCATGGCTCTGAGTAGTCCTACTTTCCAAGGTTAACGCATTTTTAGAAATGAATTACCATGATTGATGGGGTATCAAAATGTGATTCTTTTCGTCTTTACATATTCCATGATTTTGAAGCAGTCTAATTTAAGCCTTGTGTAGTCTGTCTAGCCTGCTCCTTGTGATGGTTGCACTGCATTTAATTTTTTTTTTAATTATTAAACTTCTCAGTTTAATTGCAAAAGATAATATTCTATTACTGGTATGTGCAACTTAAAAGGGCAATACTGTCTTTGGAGGTAAAAAGATATTTGTCAGACTTTTAAATGAATGCATTATGCATTAAGTAATCTATTTAACAAATTCCATTTTAGTTTGAATAAATTGGCTTCTAATTTAGTAAGACCAAATCTAGAGTTAGTGTCTTTTTCTTTTATTTCTTTACCTTTTTTTTTTCCTGCAGTAGGTAGCTTTAGGATGTTAGATAAGAGCCTTCTGAAAGTGAAAACAGTAAATATGCACTAAATAAGGAACAGTTTGCTCTGGAGTCTGAATTCTCTAGCCTAATGTCGATCCACTGAGTTGCCCCGTTTCTCTCTGCTCAGCTGGACCACGGGTTTACCATCAAGAGATCAGGGTCTTTGGACTACTACCAACAACCAGGAATGTATTGGATAAGGTATGAGATGGTGCAGCGCCAACAGTCAGTGTTTCCATGGCAACGTGCTGGCAGTCTCCATTAACCAGTTCCTTCAGTGGATAAACATGCTTTTTGATTTGTTATCGGGTCCATATGCTGCTTTATCAGTTTCGTTTTAACCTTGATTGAGATGCCACACCCCTTCATTCCCTTTCTTCACCCATTCCTCACACCCACATTGCCAGCTTTCTCTTCATCGCACATGCTCAATATCAATCTCCCCTATAGTTAAAAGGACAGTGTATATAGAAAATCTACCAGATATGCTGAAGTACGCACCCTCCCCCTCCCTATTGCTTGTTAAGGCATCTGCTTCCCCTGCGCTCCTGTTTCAAAACACACGGAGTAGCAACAGGCTCTCAGCATATATTTTCCTCTTTTTCCATGCAAGATATGGAGCTATATACTGTCATTTTAAACCGATTAAACACAATCCTTACCTTAGATGGAACAATGCATTTACATAACACGGGCTGTAGAAACTCTCCCAAGTTCACTAAAATACGATGCATTGTATGTGCTGGTAAGCTTGTGTTTCTAACAATGCATTCCTTCTCTTTTCTTTTTAAAACCCTTCTGATACCTATTTATTTTGATTTGTTATTTTTTAAAATATTGCATGAGTCTTTTGAATATATTTTTCTTCATTGTGTAACTGTGCCAGGGTTGTCGTTAGCTGGCTTAACCTGTATGATAAAATGGGTCTCTGGGAGGGAGGGGCTTATTCTGCAGCAGGGGCAAGGAGGGATCCAGGTCTGATAGCCCACGAGAGGCTCACACACCTCCTTAATAAATCTAGAGTCTTTGGATTTCCATCAAGTGGTTACTTGCTGTCTTTTTTCTTTCTTATTACTCACAAGACCTACATTTTGATAGCTGGAGAAATTTTTATAAGTTTCTTGTGAAACCTGCATTTTCTAACACTGCCTTTAAAAACTTGTCTGTGAGAGATTTGTAAAAACTCAGCAAATTAACCACATTAGCAAAACAGCAGAGATGGTCACTGCAAATGTTTCCAGTAAAGTATAACTCCCACTCTGGTTCATTTCACCGAGTGCATGGATTGGGCTACAGCACGCTTTCCATAAAACCTAACAGTTCCCTGTGCACACACTAAGGGCTACGTAGTTTCAGATATGGATGTTCTGGGGAAAGAAAAAAAAACAAACCCAAAACCAAAACTAAGCCTATTTCTCAGGCAAAAAGTAGAAAATTAGTTCCAATCCATCAGTTGTACACTGGCTAGCAAAAATTGAGAAAGACTTTCACTCCAAGTGCTGGAGTGTGCAGCAGTACCTGTAATTCATCTAATTCCAGCCTATTGCACTTGTGGTAGTGGCTATAAACCTACCATGACCTGTGAGGGCACAGCAAAACCTGCTTGATCTGTCTTGTCACTTGGCATCATGCTTCACAGGTTGCAGCCCTGACGCCGCCCAGCATCTGTGCCTCTTGGTTTGAAGAAGAGGTGAATGGGGCCTGAGTGCCCAGTTTTAGCTCTGTGTGTGCTTCATAGCATTAGAGGAATTTTTCTTTTCTGCTTAAGAAGGAAAGATGGCATTTTGTGTCAAGCAGAACTTTGACAAAGAGTTGCAAATTCAATGCCTCCTCTGTGAAATGGGGGGAAGCTCGCATGAGCTCTATTTATCTTCCTATTTACTATACAGAATGTTTGAATCTTTTAAAACTCCACCTTCAGGGGGAGCAGACCACCAGAAAAGGAGGCTGTGCGAAAAGCGAGCATCTCCTCAGACTGGCCTCGACTCAGTTTAACTGCTTAGCCCAGGTTTTGAAAAAAACCATATGCATTTTGAGGATGTAGGGGGGGAAGGGTCTAATTCTACAACTTGGTAAATAAATAAAGCTATAAAAAAAAAAAGGGCCATTTGACTAAAGCATTGGCATGGCCATCAGCATACAAAATGACACATCCCTGAATAATGGGCTGGAGCAGATGGGCGATAATCTCTCTTATTCATACATAAACTGCTCTGTTTTCCAGCTGGGGGCAGTAACAACAATGTTTATAATTAGGGCTTTCTAAACTGAGCACCTAGCGTGGAAAGGCAAACTGGGAGAGCAGGGCTTCTGGGCGTAGATGTTTAATTAGGAAATCCACTAGGAGAGGATACCTCTGACCAAGCAAGTGCTCTGATGACCAACATTTTAGTCTAAATAAAACCATTTTGGTGTAGAAAGTGTTTACTTTTTAGTAGCGCAGATGCAAAGCATATGAAAAGGTTCATCGGTTCCTATCTATAAAACAGATAATTCAGCACAGGCCTATGAAAATTAACCTGAATTCACAAGTAGAGCAAAAAAATGAAAGCAAGTCCCAAGGAAAATGTAATGCTTCCTTTGTTAAACTACACGTTTCTTCTGCACTCCTCTTTTTGTTTTCATCCCTAGTTTCTGGCAGTTTTCTAAAATACTTTTTAAATGGCACTATTTCCTCCTTCAGTAACCAGAAAACCTTCTTCTTCCTCTGCCTAGCAGACTTTCCTTTTCAAATTCCTTCAAAATAATATTTTTCTGATCACTCATTCTGCATACTTTTGTTCCCTTTAAGGAGGACAATATGTACGGAAGTGACATGATTTTTTTGAGGTACTGAAATAGAACAAACCTTATGTACAGTAGTAGTTATTGTAGCAGGTATGAGCTATAGTGCCCGGAAAATTTTACATGGTTCCTTGAATATGAGGATCAGGAAAAAATACAGGAGACAAACGAGTAAAATCATTTGGACTCCAGAGTAATACACCTTTTAAAAGCAACCCACCTAATGATTTTGGGACATCAGCCCTGCAATTAGAGGTGCAGAAAAGGCCAAAGCAGCACCAGTAGGGGACAAGACCTGGAGGTCCCAGTTAAAACCCTGAAGTTTGAGCTGATTCAGAATATCAAGGGAATACCAGAATGATTGTATCTAACATTAAATATTAGTATAAAATATTAGTAGGTGTAGCATTATATATAAGATCAGAATGAAATGTTAGGGTATGTTATTTTCTATATATCCACAGACATTGTAGAAAAGCTAAATGGGCAAAATAAAACTCAGGAAACATATGGGAAAGTCATTAATAATCTATCTATGTAATGATAATAGAAAGGAGATGAATTGCATTGGATGCTTGACAAAATCATCAATCCGGTCAATATTGAATTCATAAAATACTGGATTTTTAAAATACAGTTCTCACTTTCACAGTTAAAAATGTATCTGAATAGCTCATTTTCAAACCCAGAGTTCCATCCTCTATCTTTAGTTCCTAATTCACATTACATTGCATCTGTCAAGTTACTTACACCTGTCCCAGGTGGATACAATACACTTTCAAGTCAAAAGTTACAACCAGACGTCTTGATGATGGGACAAGGAAGTTGGGAATTAGGCTTGCTATCTGTAGGTGCCATTTTTAGTACCATAAAACCCTCTGTAAACTGAATATTGGTAAATACAAGCAAATATCTAAAATAATTTAAAATCTCTTCTCCTGCTCTTTGACTAAAAAAACCACAACTGATTTACAAACTATAAACAAAATTCACTCATGCAAACAACTTGGCACTGAGTCTCTTTCACGTGTAATTGAAACCAGCTGAGGAATTGTGTCTCTAAAAATGGGGGATGTCAAAGAGTAAACACAAACTTAAATATAGCAATATGGATTCAGCAGTTATGTCCGTAGAATACTTGTCTTTGTGTTCACTCACCAATACAGTAGTAATCATATATCAAATTGATTTTATTTTCTTTCTTTTTTACTTTCATTTTAGCTAAATATCATGTCAGAAGTTACATGGTGTGCTAAAGCACTGGCCTTTTGTATTTGGAGGTCTAGGTTCAAATCCACTCGATTAATTTTTCCCCTCGATGTGGTCATTTGCACGTCTCCAAATCACCGTGTAACTTGACTTAGCTATACCTTGTGCCTGAGGGACTAAAAATAACATGAGTGTCTCACTCCTGGACTGAGGTGCATTGCTAAGTTTGAAGTACTCTCAAAAAAGTGTCTTGATTCATGAATCAATCACACACACATATATATATATTATTTGTATAAATATATATATATAGCCTGAGAAACCCATGGAAAAGAAATTTTAAAAAATGAGACTGAAGGGCTGCCTGGCTTGTGCCATGAGCAATGTTTAATGATCATTTTTACAGCAAGGAAACCTGACATTACATATCTCAATGTATAGAGGTCACTAGTCAGAAGTTTAAGGAAATAGGATAAACTTATCTAGATGTGAACATTTAAGTTTGTGCATACACGTACAAGTACATAAAAGAATGTACTGGAAGAAAAATACTAGTGTTTCAATACATATGTTCATGTAATTCTACGTACTAAACAAAGCATCACGAAAATTGCTAACAAATTGCAAATATGCTCCTGCAGAATAAAGGCAAGTGAAGGGAAGGGTTTCTTAGATTAATACATGAACAGCTGCATCCCCAGTTTAGTCTCCTGCCTGGTATGAATAATGGATGGACTAAGAGGCAAAATGCACAATAATGTTCTTTTATTAATGAAACTAATATATATCTATATTTGGTGACCAGCAGTAAATTAAGACAAGTGAAAAGAATAACAGTCACTGCTCACTTTCATAAAATGCAGTTATTTTAATTCAGTAATTACTGACCTGACAGAAAATATCAGCCCACAACTAAAATAAGGCTCTTCCCACTGCAAATCCAACACATATATCAAAGCAGCTGTAGTTTTTTAATATCTGTTCATAAGCACACAGTTCAGTTTTTCCAAAATAAAAAAATGATTTTGCATGGCTCAGGATTTCTGTAACATCAAGTGATAGAAATCAGGATGAAGACACTCCTTAAAGAAAAATCCTGGAAAAATGCTAATTGCGCCTTAGTATATAGGTGACAGAAACAACTATTTGAAAATCATGCTCTGTTACTTCAAATGAAATGTATTTCCAAAAATGGCTTGTTAACCATTTGGTAGTGGGTGTCAGGATTAGTAAATGTTGATGCAAAATACATTAGTGCTTGATGAAATACTTCAGACCCAGCAGCACCAAACTATTAGAGGCAATCCACTTTGCTGCTAAGAAGTTCTACCTTTCCTCATATGGATTGCAGGAGAACAGCTGCATATCTTGAATAAGAATGCTATCCTTACATTTTAGTTGCCATTACAATCATACAGTGCTCAAAGTTCTCACTCTGTAACCTCAAGCCAGGAAAAATAAAACGTCAAAATGTGAGAATGAAAACCTGGGTTTTGCAGACCTGTGAAACATAAGTGCACTTCAGATCCTCTTATTATTTATTGAAAGAGTAGCTTGAAGTAGAAATGCCCTGGAAATCCATAGTGGACTGGTTCATGCACCAGCAAACCACCAGATGAACAGGAGGTGAAAGAATACATCTGTTAAACCAAGGCAATGTGTATAAGAGGCCTTTGTTACAAAAACATCAATGATAATGAAAAAGCTGATTTTTGGAATATGCCCACATGCACAAGAGAGTACAGTGGGTGAAAATTGCACTTACAAAGCACACACAATCAATGAAGTCGATTCCCGTATGGGCCGTTCACTTAAGAGAGTTGGACTTGTGAGTCCCTTCCAACTCAGAATATTCTGTGAAATCTGGGAAATGCTCAAAGGTATCTATCTTACCATCTTCTCTGCATTCCAAAGGCTTGATCTATCGTATTTTGAAATTCTTTGGAGGTAAAAAATAACCGTAACATCATTAAATGAAAAATTTCATTTGTGCAGAATGCAGAGCAGCAATACCATCCAGCAGTGTTATAGACGCGAGAACTGTCAAACTTCATTTTAACGTTGGGCAAAATAAGCCTGTTCCTGCAAGTTCTATAGGGCCCGAGCACTCTGTCTGTGGCCAGAAGTGCCCCATTTAGTAGTTCTGACATGTTAAACACTAAACATTAGAGTATGACCTGTGTGGTTTTGCTTTCACTAGATAAATACTGATTTTGCCTCTCTGTGACTTTATACATTTTTATTCGATAAGCTGTTTGGGTGAGAAAGGCTCTGAATGTCTCTCAGCCCAGGAGAGTAACCACAATAATGCCCCTGGGTCTACAAGCATGTCTTTACAAAGACCAATTAGATCAAATCCAGGGAAAATTTTAGATAAAAATGAAAAGAAAAACACAGTCAGAAAATATTGCAGGAAGTTTCTGAAGGGTTAGGAAGCCAGAAATATTTGATCCTACAAACTACAGCAGCATGAGGTGGTAGATTAGGTGAGACCATCAGGGTTATTTTGTTTAATATTTTTTATTATTAAGCAAGGGAGTACCTTTATGTATATTTAAACAAATAGATTTAAAACAAAGTCTCTAAAGCTTTCCCAACAATAGTAGAAAGCTAATATCTTGGGGTTTATTTTTAAAGACATCTTTAAAAAGATGTCCTGATGTTTAGTCATTTTTGTCCTTTATAAAAAGCAATATCCTAGGCTAAATTTAAAAAAAATTCTTATACATTTTCTTCTGTGTAACTTATCTAATTTTAAATATCTTCAGATTTTACATATACGTTTGCCATTCTCATATAGCAGGTTTTAAAAATAAAATTGGAATTTAATACAAGTATTTTTATTTATTCAACCAGAAATGTTTACATTTCTCAGGGGAGAGTATCTATTACCACAGGGTGATGTGATGTGGCTTAAACATTAACTAGATGCTTATTTCCTGTAAGCATTAAAAAAAAATATTTTAAATGGAAATCTATATTTTATAGAGTGGTAATATATGCCATTCTTTTCAATTTTCACACAGAATTACATACTGTTTGCAGTATATTCACTGTGTGTAAATGATCTAGGTATTCTTCTGTTTCACATTAAAAATAATCAAAAACTGAATTGGTTCAAGGCTAAGAAATGTAGAAGGCATTGAAAGTACTAATTAGAGCTCTTAACCAAAAGATAAGCAGTAAACAAAGAAATTTTTGGAGGATGAAAAGTGTTCGATTTTGTAGCAATTATTATTTAAAATATGGAGATGAACTTAACAAAGTTTATTATTTTACTCAAAATAGTGCTGTAAAGGTTCTAGATACAAAAATAGTAGTTCATCAATTTAACCTAACTAAATCCATTTGCTATAGTAGTTTTGTACTCCTGCCCATCCTTCTGTCTCTGTTACATCATTATTGAATGCTGGTTGCATTATTTGAAAGTGTGGATTGCTATAATGCTATTCTGCACCATTATGATGGATTTAGTTTTCATTTTATTCTCAAAAATATGTTGACTATAAATACATCTCTGCTCTCCTATGGGGCTCACATTGTAACTTGGTAAATTTTCTAGGGAAATCGATCATGCATATCTCAAGAGAACACAATAAATCTTTTGAAGCAGAATAGCCTTTTTGGGTGCAATCTTTTCAATAGGTTTTTATTATAGAGACAAATTTTACAAGCCTTATCAGTGAAACCTATTCAGTTCTCAAAGTTATCTTTGCCTCCAGTGCCATGATTTGATACTTGGTTGCATTTTGTATATCCTCTTACTAGACACCTGCCTTTTCCCATTTTGCTTTTTCCAAAACAGTCACAGGTGATGATTTAAGAAGGTAGCCCTGCTTCAGAAGTAGCTAACCATGTGTCAAAGTGCTCTTGCTGAATCAAGTCCATCCTGTTGAACTTACAATTTTACAGTGATTTCAGGGACTACAGTCTAATATCCCATAATCAAGAAAACAGCAAAACCCAGTCCCAAGCTTGAAATTGTTAGTTAGACTAAGGCTGCACTTACTTGGGTTGCAGAGTCACCTTGTAAATATGCCAGAAAAGCAGAAGAAAGAATGTGGCTAGAAGTTATAGCCATCTTATTAAGACTTGGGTTATTAATAGTGACAGAATCATCAAAAAGTAAAACCATCAAGTAAACATTCTTTTTTCCTATTCCTAGATACCTTATATAGACAGAGATAAAATTAGCAGAATATTTAATTCGGTAGACTTTGGTTAACAGGAAGAGACAGCATGGTCCGGCTAAACGGGTCTTTCCATCACAGCTTTTCAGTGTTCTCCCTAAGAACATCCATTGAGCAGCATGATGTGTCAGGGAGCTGGGCTAGCTCCCTTTGGTGTTCGTTTTTCTCTCTTGTCTGACAACTTCATCACAATCCATCTTTGTTAGATGACTGCACTGACTTGAACACGGATGAGTGTGTATCGGCCTTCATTAGGTCAAATCAAAGACAAGCGTACATCTCTGCCCTGCCTGTAGAAACAGATTTATACTTTGAGAAGGGTGGGGGAAGGTCAGTTGGTATTTGGCTTGAAATTTGAATCTGTTAAAGGATGAAATTAATAGCATCCAGAAGTAGAACATGTGGCATTCATATATATGGCACTGTATCTGCTTGATGATGTCACACTACCTCTTAAGGTTTGGGAAATGCACTTTTTAAAGCATTTAGCTGTGTTGTGGCCTCAACCTTTCAGACCTGACTGAGACAGAAGAGGTTTAATTTGGTCTGAACATTTATTATCCCTGGTATTTGCAGGCCACATAAAACCTCATGGTTTTCATTACCTTTGCATTTCACACACAGCCTAATTTCATTTATTCTTATTTTATGCCCCTGCCAGACCACCGCTCTTGATAAGGAGAGGCAGGTTTTCCGACGAAGACGCAACCAGGATGTGAGGGGACGTTATAAGGCACAGCAAGCTCCACCTGAACTCAACTCCGAATCGGAAGATTATTCACCAAGTTCATCTGAGACTGTTCGCTCACCTAATTCACCCTTTTAATAAAACACTTTTACTCAAAAGTCTTGGCTTTAACCCTTTGAGACCCTGAAACTTCTTCAGACCTGTGTGGAATGATTACAACTGATCTATCCAGCAGTATATGCTGGGATGGTGGAATGCAAAAGGGTGCTCACAGAATCTTTGTAAGAATAATTTCCTAATTGATTGAAATACTTGTTCTCTGTTTAGATTGCAACTTGCTGCTAATATGATCCTCAAAGGGTTAAGGCTATTTTGCTTTTTTATTTAAAGATAGAAGCAGTGAATGTTTTCATCAGTGGAGCTAGGAACTGCAGTATGTAATTTTAGCACATGTTAACCCTCTGAGTAAACAATCAACTTAAATCTTGACAACCCACATTAGGGTTTTATTCTGGCTTTTTTGCTTTTATACGCACATATCTTTTATAGTATCCTGAAGTTCCTTGCCTGTTTCTGGCCAAAAATATGTCAAATGTACTATTGCTTAGGAGTTACAGATATAGGCTTAAAAATGAAAATTAAATTAAACAAATGGTATCTTCTACAGCAGCTCATTCTAAACCTGCATCGTACTTCCACAGTGACTGTTATTGGAAGACATTATGCAGGCTAAATGGGAAATTCAGTTTAGGGCATCCTCATGGTTTACAGAAGATGACATGATGATAGCCACAAAAGGTTGCTTCCATATAGTTTTCTCCTAATGACAATGTTGAGTCTTGGAAAGTGGCTTGAGGACACGTTCTGTCATGTAATAGTATGTAATGATATAGTTGAGAAGTTCCTGTTTCCTTTGCGCCACATTCAGAAATGTACAGGCATCCTCTCAGCACAACCTGGTTATTCCAGCAGAGTAATTTTAAAGGATTAACAGTGATGAATGGAAGAACTACCCTTAAAATAGCTAGAGTACTTCTAAATCAGGGAAAAGACAAGTAATTTAATATATGTGTAAACCCTGAACTGAATTAGCAGAAGTTTTGTGTTAGAATGGAGAAACTAAAAATTATTCACCAGTTCTATTTGTAATATTTAATAAAATGGGCATTTACACAGAGTGTATATATATATTTCTAGTTTGTTAAAACCTCAACACAGCATTATAGCTTTTTATTTGACCATTATCCTAAAGGTGGCTTCTATAAAAATAGTACACTGTGTAGACTTTTGCTTCCGATGTGATAATTTGAAAAAAAAAAAATTACCTGGCTCAGAATTTCACTTGAATGAAAAAGGAAACTTTCAAAATCGTGTTCTAAAATAAAAAATACCATTGTGAAATTTATAGTTTCTCTTATTACTCATATAAAATGGAATTTTTCTCCTCTAAAGTTAAAGTTTTCTCATAGTGTTTTTTAAAAGTCACATAAATGTGGTTTCCTCTCTCTCTTTCTTTCTTCCTTTCATATCATACAGCTTATAGTATCAATATGCTGCCCAAAATGATATGCAGTTTTTCTGATCTTTCTGGGAAGCATAAATAAATTTTTCAGGAACAAGGCTAGTTGCCCACAGTATTGTTCCCAATGTGAGTTGTGTTTGCTCATGGAACTGTTCATATGGCAGCAAATGTGTACCTGCAAGTTGTTGGAGCTAGTGTAAAGCTCTTTTGCACTTCTAGTTGGAACTATCTAGTTGGAACTGTATTTCAAGAAACACTGAAATTCTGTTTTTCCATCCTACAAAGTGCATCTTTCATTTGTCTCACTACATTGAGTGTAGAAGGAACTGCTAGTAGAAGCTTACATCAAACACCAAATTTCAGGTTATGAGTTTAGTGGAAAGTCATCTAAGTCATCAGGAAACTCTGATCTCTGAGTGTATGTCCATGGGCAGAAGGCGTGTGCATGGCTTCAGTTACTCTGTCTGGAACCTGAGTAACAACATCTTAAACCAAGTGAAGCAAATAAGCACCTTGTTGGAGAATTCCACTGGGGCAGAAGGTGAAGGGGCCAAGGAACTGCCATACAAACGCTCTAAGATTTTAGGTTTCGGGAAAGGGTTGCATCTGTTTGAGGTCCTTGACTATGACCATCCAACCCTAGTCACATTGAAGAGAGAATATGCTGAGTAGATGGGGCACAACCACTGCCATTGTAATATTAATGGTTGTAATTAGGTAACATTTGGATAGGACAGGGATTATTTTTCCATAGGATCAAACCCTCAGCCAAGGTAAAGCCTTCCTTGCCACTTACCTACACTAATTTACAGTAGGTCAGGATCTGGCACACATTTTTCCAGTGCTGGCCTTCCCACATTATATAACAGCCTTCCCTTTAGAAGAGATATAATTCAGCCATGTAATGCAAGACATGCATGTGGTAATAAAAAAGCATCCATTAATACCACATGCTCCTTGACTATTGCGAAAATTTGGCAGCCTTAAAGCAAAGGATGATGTTCATTCTTCTTAATTAGAGAGGGAAGTCAGGAGAAAAAAAAATATGCTTCACTTTATGCATGAGAAATATTATTCAAAAGGCCATCTGGGATTTTCCTATCACCTTTGCTTTGCTTTGGAGTACAGGATTATCATTAAAATAAGATGTTTGGTTCCTTCATCTTACACCATCTTGTACTACTTAAAATGTAAATAAAAAAAATCCTACATCCTGAAAATCCAACTCATACCCAACATCTTATATGTTTCTGATCTTTCGTTCATATTTTATGAACATAACTATAAAAATATTTTTTAGTTATTTTTAGGTCTGTGAGAGACTGGGTTTCAAAACGTTGATAGCTTATTTTAGGCTTCAAGAAAAGGTATCTGAATATTTGAACTGTTTTAAAAGACTTTAAATGATGGGTTTAAATATATCCATATACCCATATATATTTTTTTAATATAACCATATATATGTATATGTATGTATGGTTTCATGGAAGTAATAATGGCTTAGGCTTGTTTGGCAATGACTGCCCTTTCTTTCAGTCTAACCTCTGAATTCCTGGGAGTAAGTGAAGACAGAATATATGGCCCTAAAAAATATTTGCAACACCAATGAAAAAAAGAAATCAAACATGATAGGCTATTTCTAATGTGATAATCTGGGAGAGCACATAGCACACTGTGGTCATTTTACTCTAATATGTACCAGTCCTTCTGACTTCTTTCTTCATTTCCCTTTTGAATTTTTAAGCATTGTATTGCTGCTAAATGTAACAACAATTGCTTTTTTTAATGCTTATTATGTATACAAGGCCAACTTCCTCCCACTAAGCCTGTGTAGTTAGCAGAGACGGATGGCAGTTGTGGTAGGCGCCATCTATCACCAAGGAGATGGAGAGGAACACTTCCAAAGGGTGATTCAGGTCATCTAATGTTTCATCTCTGGAGATGCCTGACAGTTTGATCTTAGTATTAACAGAAAAGTAGACTAGGGTCACTTCCAGCTTAATTCCTCTCAATTAAATATAAGCAGGGATAACATGGACTCCAACCTAAGTGCAATATTCTAGTGAGTTTACATGCAGTAACAAACTTTGATGTGAAAATATAGTACTGATAGCACAGGATTAGTTGAACAGTGGTGAGCTGGGAGTTGTTTTATCTAATTTCATCCATCTAGGAGTTTAACATCTAATCTAGGGCAATAATCTAAGTTTCCCTTATAGGTGCTAGAGACTGCTTCTTTAATGGATAATTAAAATTCTAGGATGGATTAATCACTCACGAGATGCTGGGCCTAGCCTAAATGTATTTAGAACATGATTTATTAAGCCATGACATATAAATTAGTATTTCTATAAGTTACAATTTTCATAGCATTATTGTACAAAAAATCCAGAATATTATGGTTCTACTCAGAGGGTTAACAGAAAAGCATTAGGCATGCTGATTACATTGGTGTATCCAAACTGCTTTGCTTTTTTAGCCAGTGTTTGCTGATTTTTTCAGAAAATTCTTGAAAAATTTCAAGTTTGAAATAATTTAAGTGTTGTTGTTTAAGGAATTTCTATAACCAAATTAATCTTATTTTTAGCTCAACTTATCACAGGAATAATATGTATCATTGATGCAGTGTAAGTCTGTAGTTATCAATTTTATTAATTCCACAAGTGATTCCAGAAATCTCTCTTTTTTTAAGTACTTACTATAGAGCTTACAATGGTGGCATAGGTGACTGAGACTGTCTTTCTTATTGGTAAACAAACAGTATATTGTAATTTCAAGAAAGTCCTAAGAATCAACTTTTCAGTTAGGTAGTGTACTAGTTAGGGGAAAGCTATCTCATTACATGCATTGTGTAAATCATCTTTGTAGATGAAGATTGTTCATATTAATGAACACATTCTTTTTCCTTGACATTGTAGCAGAAACTGTTTACTTGTTAAAGAACAACCAATACATTAATTTGCTTCAGACTGTTAGAGGGGAAAGTGAGATTCCAGTCATTGACAATGTTACTGCGTTACAGTAGCCCTCATCTAATTTAAATGTGGTGCATACTACAATAAGGAAAGCCAAACCTGTGAATAAACTCCTGAAAAAGCCTGGTGGGTCTTTATTCAGTTGGGTGCTCACATACAGTAGCATATGACAGAAGGAAAGCTTTCAAGAATTGTTGAAATGAAAGCGATATATCCACAAATAAGAGCTAAATTGCAATCCTTGCCCTATGGGGCATATATGCTTGAAAAGAAAAAATAAAAAAGAAAAGAAAAATTGGCTCTGAGGTTTGCAGTGCTACTATATTACCACAGGGCAAGTACATTAAATCATTATTATTTACTAGCCTGGGGTATATGTTAGAAAATGGCATCTTTTTTATTTAGTTTAGATTGTGGGCAGGGAGAGTTTTCCTAATATTATTGCAGTGCTTGCTAGTGCTGCCATGGTTAAGGCTGTGTTAGTATTTCCGTTATAAACCCTTAAAGGTTTTTAATTTGATTGTAAAAATTTGCTTCAGGCAGAAACTTGGCATACAATTTTTCAGCTCAGAGTGATTCTTTTCCTAAAATATGAGAGAAATCAACTTGACCACTTCAACATTTATTTTCTAATTGTACACAAACATTCACAGACACAAAGGTGTTTTTTATGCAGCTCATTTTAGATGAGTTACATTTTCAAGCACATCTTGCAGGTTTTAACTACAAAGGTGACAGCTCAGAACTTTTGGGCATTTTGAAAACGAGGGAGAAAACTCTGTGATCAAGAGCAAAAATGTTTCACATATGGGAGAGTTTTATTTTGACGTGACAAGCATTTAAAGTTTCACAGTAATGGGTATGTATATACCCTACTGAGTGCTTATGTAATTCCTAAACCCATTTGTTTAGCTCATTCCACATAGAAAATGCTAAATGTGAATATGCTGAATTTCCCTATAAGACTGAGTAAAGAAGCAGTTTTGTTCTGTGTTTTATGGTTAACACCATGGACAAAGCTGACAAGACACCAGTGAAAAGGGTCCACAAAGAGAAGAATCAAAGGGACATGTTTTCTCTTAAGGGAAGAAAAATTGTCTGAATAAGACAGAGTTGAAAGCTCACACTGAACAAGAGGGGTTTTAAAAGCAATTTAAAAAGCATAAGTATGGAATCATTTGAAAACTATAAAAGTGCAAGGGAGCCACACAGTGTAGTGAATTCATGCACAGAGCTGATCGCATACTAAGTTGGAGCAAATTTACAGCTACAAACAGGCATAATTAATACCCAAATCAAACACACACAGTGGTAGATGAAATTGGAATCCTATTTCTTTTAGCAAACATAATGCAGACCTCTTCCTCATATATTCACTAAATGCGACCGTGTGTAGCTATTTGAAGTAGTGTTGCATACAGGCTAGTGGGGAAATTAGGTGTTTAAAAAATGACTGCTAATTAATTGTTTTTAGTAGCAATTCTGCAGCATGTTTCTACCTCAGTGGGTCCTTTGGGAAATGACAGCTTTCAAAAAGTGATGTCTATGCATTTTATACTTGTCTACATATATACTTGGGTGGTCCAGGCCAAATGGCTTCAGTAAGAATTGAGTTGCTATATTGAGGTTTCATGATGTCTGCAGTTTTTTGTAGCAGAGGCCAGAGGAAGGGACAAAGTATCCATGAAATAAAGAATTTGTGGATTGGCCCACCTGTAATGGAGATGTCTTCCTAATCCTTTTTAGTGACTGACTTGAGTGATAAACCACAGCGCTCAGTCATGTCCACAAGTATTCTCTGTACCTAAGTGGGTGGGGAGGGGGCACCAGATAGAGTTATGCCATTTTCTAGGCACCCGCTTACAGTGCTGCACATTTTGTCAAGCCATGTGTAAATATCAGATGGGGAAAATAACTGTTTATGCCAAATAATAGAGCTAGAAAAAACATATAGGAAGTGATTAGCCATGACAAATGTAGACTGACCTTTGGAAGATGGTTTCCGACCAACTGTCAGACAGATTTTTGAGAGTTTTTCAAATAGAACCATTGGAACCAAGAAACTCTATTGATGGAGGGGCATAAACATAAGGCATACAGGCCAATGTGGTCAGCCATATGTTCAATTTATTATTTAATTAAGTCAACTTTTATACAGTTTAGTTTGTTTGGGGCACATGCTTACAACAAGGTGATTGGATTGCTCAGTCTGTGCACGCGTCTCATGTCTCCAGTTCATTGGACCTGATGTTCTGTCCACGCGATCTGAAGTCATACTTGGAATGTAGAGGCCTTCCTAATTAGGAAC
This sequence comes from Neopelma chrysocephalum, assembly GCF_003984885.1. Lineage (NCBI taxonomy): Eukaryota > Metazoa > Chordata > Aves > Passeriformes > Pipridae > Neopelma > Neopelma chrysocephalum. The sequence goes on from NW_020897702.1 coordinate 1,628,622, forward strand.
TTTCTGAAATCTGCAGGTGCACTCCTATCTATACTTTCTCAAGGCTTTCTTGCTCTAAACATACTATGTTCTCAAACCTTATAATTAGACACACAGCTAACAAGTATAAACATTGCATATTTTCACACAGTCTATAAGCATAAACATTACAGCTTACAGCTTCTAGTCATGTCAAGCAAGGTCTACAGAAATGCAATGGAAATTGTTCACAATTTGAATCCTGCAACAAAACTCCAATTGATTTTTAGGTGCAACTTGATCTGTTAATGAGAAACTTTCCTCTTGAGGTGTTTCTGATACATCCTCATATGTGTGTCCTTTTGTAGGAAGATTCTGGACTCGGAAAGCCAAAAGATACCTTTATTTCTATGTATCTAACAGATTTTAAAGTTAGTGATAAGTTATCCAAACATGTCTAATTTTAGGTGTCTGGAGAAAAAAAACACAATGATGAAAAAGAAGCCTAGCTTGCTTGTCTAGAGTTACTCTCAGGAAGAGCTGACATTACTACTATGACTATTACTGCTGCTGCTATTACTGCTATTTCTATTACCACTGCCACCATTGCTGTTCAGAGGCAATTATTTTTTTTGACCTGCGCTTCTCCATTAGGTGCCTGGAAAGCTTCAAACTTGCTAATAAGACCAGAAGGGTCTGAGTAAAAGCACCTATAAATTTATTTTCTTTTCAAACAGAATGCCCACAGCTATTGAATCTGGGGCCCATCATATTGTGAGAGTTTGAGAATTGGAAAGAAAGATATTGGTTAATTGAAAGAGAGGATTATTTGTAAGGTATAAATACAATGTCCAAGGGAATTCCTGGTGCTGTATCTTGCAAAGGAGAGTGATACACTTTTTTCCTCTTCTGACAATCCAAGCATGTAGGAAAAGGCAAATAAACCTTTAAAATATGAACTTTTGGCAATTTAGTGTTTATCATTAACTAGGTGTAGTCTTTGTGAAATTGCTTCACTGTACAGTTAGAATTTAGGGTAGGTAACATCAGATCTCGACAACTTTTGCCATTGATAGTTAAGGGGAGGGAGGAATCAAATTGACTGACTGATGCTAAAACAAGAAGCACTTCAGGAGAGGCATTTCCAGAGAGAGCTGATGTGAAAAAGAAGGGAGGAGGATGATTCTGGAGTAATTCTAAGAAGCCAATTTATCACTTGCCATTTGTGCTGATCTTTGGTGTCTTATCTGAGGGGGAAAAAATTTAACTGGTCCAAGGTTAACCTATTTTTAATTTTATTAAGGAATTAGTAATAAGCTTTTATATTCTGCCTGAAAGGAAATTGTTGAAGGATTACTTCAGTGTGAAATTAAATAGCACTTTTCTCATGCATGCTAAAAAACCATCTAAGGAAGTAGTGGCCTTTAAAGAAATTTTTAAATTATTTCAATTTAGAAAAATTTTCATTTCATTTGAAAAGTAAGGAACTTAGGAACTGCTATGTGGTTTGAATGGCATAGATGAATCTCTAATTTTCAAGACACTAATTAAATTATTTCTATATGGTACATATTTATGCAAAAATAAGGAGGGAAACCAAATGGGATTTTTCAAAATGCAAAGGAACAGAAATGAGATCTGATATTATCATCTTAATTTTTGAGCTAAATTTTTAAGTTACTGCTTACTTTTATGTAAAATATTTGCTCTAAGTAGGTAATAGAAGAGTAGAAAAGGAAAAATCGCTTAATAGTTCAACTCTAGTCTCAACTTCTAATAACTTCATGATTCTTGAACAGAGAATCATTACAATATATTTCAATTCAGTCATTACAAGCAAACCACCAAGGAATTAGATCCAACTGCATTCCTGAGAAGCTGTGCACAGGCTTGAAAAATTAGTCATGCAGCCACATTCTAGCTTTCCCACATAAGCCTCTGCACCAAAGTGAGTCTCAATGAGCATGGTTATAAAAAAAGGAAGTCACTATTCAGAAAATTCTCACTTCATGTGTTAATTTCCCAGCACAGGAGGTGGGTTTGGATAGGCGCATGGAAATAAAATATAGTTGTGGATTGAGAGGCTTTGTATCTAGTGCCCTGCAACATTATATATATGAATTCTCATGAGAAATGTGAATACTATTTTACAGTGCAAACCTGCTAAATCCCACTAATGACTGGAAGTTTCATTGTAAATGGCTGGATTTCGGGAATTAGCAGATGAATGGAGAAATACAATAAAGGGTCAGAGGATAATACATTGCATAGTGTACTTTTTCATTTGTTCTGATGATTTAGTTTTAATTTTGTACTTCATACATTATCAGCAAGCGTGCTGGAGTATAAAAGCTACAAGTAAGGAGTCCAAGTAATATGAGATCCCACCAGGGCTCTGTGATTATTTTTGCTGAAAGGCAGGAAAAGTGCCATTTTATTTATTTGTGACACAAGATGAATGTTCCCAGAGAAATCACAGAATCAAAGAATATTCTGAGTTGGGAGGGACTCACAAGGATCATCGAGTCCAACTCTTAAGCGAATGGTCCATGTTGATAAAAGCATGTATTTTATCCTACTCTCATTTACAAGTTAATAGTTTCTATTTAACCACTGATTCATGGAATGCTTCTTGATGCAGGAGATAACTGCAGAACTAAAGAGTCTGTCAGAAGATGTCTGTCTAGAATATTTTTTTTTTTCCCACAGGGATTATAAGTTGACAACAAGGTTATAGGCATGTACTCTCCCTCTTGGACTTAGTCTTCCCGAAAAGTTTGTCTTCCATCTTATTGGCAGCACAAGTTTTTGGCATGCTGAAATGAAGGCTAGTGATTTGTGAACACCATAGTCCTTCACAAACCTTCACTGTCAACCCCTTTCTCCTCTGCTCTCTTCCAGATGCCTACAGCCCCTCCAGGCCATTTGTTTCTTTCTCCTTCCTTCAATCCACTTCTCTCATGTGGTGCAAATATTGTACGTCCATGTGTAAAACAGAGCAGAGAAACTGCTCCAGGGAAATAAAAAATCTTTACCCTGCGTTAATTACCTGGTTCTATTCATTGCTCCCATACATCAGCATGTAAAGAAAAAGGGTATAAAAAAAGTGACTGCTGCAGTGGGAAGACAGGACTACTTTCAACAGAAGCATTGACTTAAATTGTTCATGAAAGTAAGGGGTAAGGCCTCAAAAGTGTGTGTTGTGTTTGTCAGGATCAAGTTCTACACTGTTGTTCTTTATATCTGGATCTTTCAAAGAATTTTTATTTTGAATAAACTGGAAGAGTGGGAGGATGTGAAGAAATATTGTGATTACAAAAGAAGAAAGACTTGGAGGAAGTTGGGGCACAATTGTTTATGTTTAAACATTGCATACACTCAGTAAAACTGGGAATATGTGGAAAGGAGGCATCATGTGTTGTCTCCAGATTACCTCTATGCTTTAGGTTTTTCCAGTGCTTTCTAAAGGACAATGATGAAAGACATGCAGAGGCTCTATCTTGCAGTCACTTGCTCCTGGATGATAGACGACAGAGAGTTTTATTATTTGTTGCCACTTAACCTTCAATATGGGAAAAGGCAATTTCTGAAAACCTTAAGCCTAGATGCTGACCCGGTTGTAGGTTCTTGCTCTGCCCCAGTGCTGGGCCATGTTTTCCACTTGTCATGCTGGAAGTAGAAAGCTAAACCCTGGCTTATTGTATACCAGCATTTGCACTGCTGGTCTCTGCCAGAAAACACCAACAGCCATGGGGCTCCTCTGCACTGTACAGTCAGCAAAAGCTTCTGCTGATGCCTGAAATACCATTTAGTCTGGATAAATGAAAGCCAGTGAAATCCTCTTTTTGAATGATACTTGAATCCATCATGGCTAGGCTTCACGAACGAAGATTTGGGAAGGGCTCTACCCACGTTTGTTGCAAGTGTGTTGGTGGCTAAAAAGGCCAATACGAGATAGGCACGTCCGGCTGCAAAAGGCACGGCAGAAAGACTCCTTAGATGGTATATACTGCAAGGCACGATTCTTTCTGCGTGGTCTTTTCTCCTCAAGGGTGATCCTGCGTGCTTTCTCAAAAGCATCAGCAACATTAGAGATAGTGTCTCCAGGCCTCCCGATTTGAGGCCAGAGTAGACCAGTTATGATGATCAATATGGCCAAGGCTGAGATGTTGTTTCAGGGAGTCCGTGTATCTTCTCTTTGGGGCTCCTCTCTTGCGGCAGGTGAGCAGTGCGCCTGAAGATATGTGGTAACACAGTGGGGGAAGGATAAGGTCAGGGTGGATAGTGGGTTCTTTTAGAGTGATGGGGGTACCGGCCAGGCTGGGGCCTTGAAAGGCACCCCAGCCTTGGATGGGTACGGGGGCCAGAACAGTTGGTTTGTTTGTTTGTCTGTTTGTTTTTGGTTCACCTGCAGCTACCACCCAGGTTCGGCATGTTCTGGATATATTTGCTTTGCTCTGTTACATCCTGAAAGGGTGGGCAGGACAAAGGGTTGTTCCTGGGTATCTCCTTGAGATTGTATATAGATGGGTGACAGCAAAGTAGGAAATTAAACACTTGCCCAAATCGTTCTAATAGGAACGTAGCCTGTGTACCTCTATGTGGTTGCGAGCTATGCTGGCGATAGTACATGCCTTCGGTAGGGTCGCCCAAGCCAAACAGGTCAAAACCGTAGGGCCAGATACTTGAATCCATGATAGTATTAAAAGACACACTTCTGCAAAGGGACTGAAGAATGTAACTATTGGTGCTGGTTTATTGCCTCTGCACTGGCTGTGAGCTTATGCCAGACAGTAAATGGGGCAGCAGACATCAGGCAGCAAATGGAAACCCTGTGGGCAGCTTGCAAATCAGTAGTGCATAGTCATAACCAAGTCTTCCCTGGAAAGCAGTTGGGTTGGGGTTTTGCTTTCATTTTTCTAAACAGGAAACTTGTTCGAAACTCCATCTTGCCCTCTGTTACTTGTTTCAGTTATGTTCAGGGAAATGAGACTTTGGAAATGGGAAAAAAAAAAGACTGATAAGGAAGATAGGGTCTAGATTATGTCCAGCTGCTCATTCTGAACTGCAGACAGATTGCACTCCAGGCAGAGAAATCACTTGAACAGAAATCTTGGTAATTCACTACTTGTTTCCTTTTATGTAACATAGAATTTGGTACTGTTATTTAAGTGTCACTGCCGTGTAAATATACCATAATGCTTCAGGATACTCCCCAGATCGTTATCCTTTTATACAAGCTCTAGATAGGAGAAACAAAATACACAGGTAACAAATTTAGTAAATGACATTACGACTAGAAAGTTAAACTTCTAGTACTGAGACAGTTTTCTGTTATGAAAGTTTGCTGAATTTTTGATAAAAAAACATGCATATGCATGTATTTGAGCAGATACTGAAGTCTGAAATATAGCAAGTTTAATTATGCAATATAATGAAAGAAGGACATATCTGGTCCAAGCCTTCTCAAATTGCCTGCATTGAGGGAAATCGGTTTATTCTTTTCTGTTACACGCCTGAAAAGATAAATTCACTGACCCTGAAAATATATCTCTTTTTATTCTTGGCCACATCCATAATCCTTCTTTCTTAATAGCTGAAAAGAAAATCATAATTAATATGCCACCAGAGAATTTTCATTATTTCTTCAGAATTACCTCTTAATTTACTAGATTAGCCTGATCAAGTAATGAATTTGTCAGTTCCAGTTTTTCCTTGAGAATATGAAATATCTCATTTTTGACCAGGCAATGCTAAATTAAACTGCAACTGAGGAAGGCATTTTGGCCTAGATTCCTTTTGTTACAAATTTGTTCAAACTATTTTCTTAATGCACACTTAATTACTGAAGGCTGCAAAGCCCCACAGGCCCTCTCCACCTGCTGACTTTGCAGCCACAGAGCTGGAAGCAAAGCACAGTGGCCCACCAAGTGGTTCCCCCTGCATTGATAACCACAACACAAAGAGAGGAAGTGTGTTGTAGACAACAATCCTGCTGCTATGGCACAGCAATTTGGTTGTTTACTGAAATGATGGGTATAAGTGTCACTAGAGATGTGCAATCACATTCCTGCAGTAGTGGTCCCTTCAATTTGCCGAAGGAGGAGAAAACCCTGATTTTTTTTTTTCCCCATATAGGTCCAATTTCCTATGCATCAGTGAAGAACACTATCCTCCCTCACTTGTGTGTGACAGAAAAGTTTTTTGGTTTTCTGTATTCCTTTTTTGAGAACTGTGTTGGTGTCTTTGTTGTTGCTAAGAAACCCCCTGCAGATAATTAATTATAGTATTTTCTTCTAATTCATCTGTAGCAAATGAGAAAGTGTCATACATTTCTCTTTTCATGTCAGAACAAATTGATCACTGTTCTCTGCAGTCTTTCCCATTTAACCCAAATGGATCCGTTAAGTAGCAGACTTACTGACTGCATGTATGAGCATGCTCAGTAGCCTAATTTGAGTCAAATATGCAGTGGTTGCCCTTAAAATGTCAACCTTTACCCTTTATAGTAGCTATACTTGGAAGGGAAACTTGTAGGTTCCTGCTTGGACTCAAGGTTGATGGTATCATAATTCCCATAGGCTGAAATTTTCTGAGGCCACTGGAAAGGTTTAATGACCTTGTATTCCCCATATGGGAATGCAGACTGGCAGAAAGTGGCTTGTGCTGCCCTGAGGCCGCTAATAAAATCCTGAAAGAGGAACTCAGTCAATCTTTGGAGCTTGAGTGGGATGGAGACTGATATATATATATATATGAGATAGAAAGAAAAATCCAAACCACAAATAACCATGTGGCAGTGAAATTCCTGGAGACCAGCAGTTCACAAATCAAGAGAACATATCCAGCGAAGAGTGATGAGCTGAAAAGGAGAGCAAAAAACCTGACACACTGTGAACAAAGAAAGAGTTTCCTGACTCCAGGATTTCTGTGACTCATGGTCTAAATGGTTTGGCATGGCAGGAATCAGTGAGGGTCAGCCAGCTGCTCTGGCTGCAGAACATTTCACACTGCATGAGCATGTAAATGATGTAGTGACAGCAAAGTGCAATTCTATACTTAGGAGAGGAACGGTCAGCTGGGTCGCCCAGACCATGCCAGCATAGGGGCTGTCCCAGCTCCCCACTTTGAAAGACTAGACTTTCTGTTTTCTGCCTGATTCCCAAACCTGTGGATTTTTCTTTTAGGCCTAATGAAGAGGCTGCTTATGCTTTAACCTCCTGTCTGCAGGTCTGATGCTATGTTGAACTACAGGGTTATGCTCTGCATGGGGAAACTTCACTGCAGGGTGGCATGGCGGAAGCTGTGAGACACATCAAATGAGTGAAGAGTTTTAGAAGTAAAACTCTAACAACCTCTGGTGAGCATGTGCAGCTATTAGTATCCAGAAACTATTCAACTTGCCCAAATCACAGGAGCAACATATGGCATCTCTCTGACACCAGCGTTGGATTGGTGGACAATTTTAAATCTTTGAAGCAGAACACAGATGTACTACAGCTCTTCAAAGAAAAAAGCAGGAGAATGAGATGTCAGTTTGAGTAACCAAAGTTTATGAAATGGACAAGATCTGGTTTATTTGTTAATTTTTGTTTTGTGTGAGGTGTTCTTTAGAGAGGCAGTGGTCTGTGGGTGGCAGCCAGCTCCTCCTAGAGGCTTGTCCACTGAGCTGTAGTACACCTAGAAACAAGGAATCTGCTGAAACAGCAAGGAACAGACATGGCCCGAGCTCGAGGATGATGGAAAGACCATCTGAAGGAATGAAGAGGGCTGTGTAGAGTTTGCTGCAATCAAAAATCAGTGGAATTGGCTGAAGTGGAAACTGAAAGGACACATCTGCAAGGATGCAGTTGGCAGGAGGAGATGCATTAATAAATCATTTTTATTTCTATTCTCTCTGACATAAACACTCTGGGCCCATATCTGTGAAGTTCAAGGACTCCTTCTGGGACCTTTTTCCTGAAAAGAGTAAATTTTGATAGGGCTAGCTCAACACTGCACCTGACTTGAGACAGTGACATTCAGGGAAACCTTGGCCTTTTTAAAAAATTTGCTCATTTTCAAGCCCTTGTGCCCCCTCTTCTCTCTGCCACCCCAGGGACTGGCTGTGGCACCCAGTTCAGGGAGAGGAGAAAGAGGATGTTTCTTTGAGCTCCCATTTCTGAAAAAAATGTGGAAATCAGTCAGTTCAGCCCAAGTGCTTTCAGCTACAGCAAAGCACAGGAGGCATATGGGTGACGCACGTGGGCTATGATGAGAAGAGGATAAATTCAAAGTACTTTTCCAGAAACTGTTTCATGAAAAATGTAACAGAAGGAGAAAAAGTTAAACAAAATCATGAGAATTTGGAGTAAAATGGCCATACGTTTCAATGTGAATGTACTAAAGGCAGCAAGTTCCCTCACGCAGCTCTTTCCCTGGGACACTAGGGCTATGTGCTTACTCCTCCAGTGACTGGGGTTACACTGTAAAAGAGGTAATGGAAATTTAGACTTGTCAGAAGATTGAATGGGATAGCTAGAAATCAATCATCAAACTCTTTTTGGACTTATGTGAAGTCCAAATGTGGAAGAAAAATCTCCCATAGGACTTTCATTCAGTCTCATATGTGCTGTCTTTCATTTGTGTCTTAAATCACTCTCCAATGGGGCTCCTGTGCCCCCCAAAGCTGTCAATGTACCAACACTTGCCAGCATCTATGGAGAAAATTCATTAGTTTGGTTGTCAGAATACCATTAGTTTAACTCGTACTTCTTTTCCTCTATGCCTGTCCTACTGTCATCCTCACCCACTCCTTCCGTCATAACTTCTGAGTCTGTTGGTTGATTTCAACCAATATGGAGAGAAGAGGCAGAATTCTAAAAAATAGTTGAGGACATAAAAGTATTGTGAAAATCAGCAGCTCAGAAGCTGAGAGAAACCTAAATTAGCTGTTAACCCTTGTGCCATAGAGAGGCAGATGGGAGCCTGCAGTGCTCCAGCCCAAAGGGGAAGCTTGGTGGTTGCACCCTGCTGCCTTTCTGCAAGGTGTGCTGAGGTGTGGAGGCTGAAGGGATGGGTGCAGGGCTGGCTTGATGCTGCCTTGAGCTGCAGGCAGTGTGATGGGCATTCAGGACCAGCTTTTGAAGCTTTTGTGTCACCTTTTTCCACTTGCAGCTTGAGGACTTGATCTCAATGTCCTGCAATATAGCGTAATGGCAGGAAAGCCCTGAGAGGAAGCAAAAGCTCCCTCATCTTCTTCCCCTCTTTCCCCCACTTCTGCTTCCTCCCTGATTGTGAAGGGATGTTATTATCCTTCCTCTTTTTTTGTCCCTTTTGTCTTCCTTTTTTCTGACTTGATGTGCTGAAATTAGAGATGAAAATGGCTGCTCCTAGACTTCCTGTCCTAGGTTGAATTGCATAATTGTGATCTTTCCAGCACAGAATGCACTGTTCTGAAATTTTTTGACCATGAATGCAGGTGTCATTAAAACAGACTTCTTCAATACATGAGTCCTGTGAATATCTTTTCTAGAAAAACATTCCCTTATTTCATAATTCTAATTTTCTTCTCAAAAGAAACATTGATTTTCCAGATAGCTTTCCTTAGAAGCTACCATTCAGCCCTTATGAAGCAAAGAAAAATATCAGAGAGGGGGAGGGGAAACTCAAAAAACCTAACCCCTGAATATTTACATTATTTTTTTTTAAGTTCACACAGGCTGACTACTCAAGTGGCACTCCTTTGCAAGTCTATATGAACAGCTCCTTGGCTAATGCTCATCAATCTGGGGAAGGAAACCAGGCAACATATTGTGAAATGCTGACCCTGCTGCTTGTCCCCATGCCATATGGCAGTAGAAGCTGGCATTGTTTTTTGGCACTTGGACCACAAAGCTCTTTTGCCCCAGCCTGCTGCTTTTTACAGAAATAGTGCTTCAGCCCTGACCATTAATGATGTGTATGTGTCAGATGACAATGCTGTAATCTGCAATAACCTTGTAAACCTGGGCACAGCACAAACACTGATTGACAAACACATTGCAGCATTTAAGTAAAAAAAAGATTGTTTGATGTGCTTTTATTTACTGGAAATGACTAAAATGAATTCCATTCTGTTTTTTACAGGAGAAATTTGGCTGTAAAGAATCACAGCACTGTCTAGTCTGGGCCACTAACTTTATCAGGGTGAATCTGCCTCATATAGAAATGTTATAAGCTTCTTAATGCTCTTTGGTTCCAGTGTTAAATTCTTTGATAATTGTATCTTGAACTATTTCCCTTGGCAGCCTGATCTGCCAATAACTTTTTGAGTCAGATTTTTTCCCTGTAATCCAGTTTAAATGTCCTTTACCTTAAATTTAAGTTTGTGTCTGTCTCCCTTGTCTGTTTTTCCTGCTGAACCCTTAGGTTTATAGGCTGAGTCATTCCCACTTGAGGTTTCTTCCCATTCTTTGCATTGTTTGTTCTGCTAACTTAAACGGTGTGTTTCTCTTTTGTTCATGTAAAAGAACTTAAAATTTAAGAAACTCATGTTATTCTTGCTATTCGTTTTCCCACTTCTTCATCTATATAACTTGCCATGTAATTCAATTCTTCTCCAGTGGCCTCAGTTGGTTTTATATGGAAAAACTGTATAGGAGATGTGAATGATCCAGAGCTTCAAAAGCAAGCTCTTGAATATTAACAACTCTGATTTTTTTATCTCTAGGATGATAGACTGCCAATTTCCACGTCTTTGAAATCTTTCCTGCCAGCAGGTTGCCATTCACTTCGGCTTGTCATTAGTCATGCTAATTTGATGACTTCTAGTTTAAATGTCTTGTTTGTTTGTTTGCACAGTAGATCATCTCCCTCCCCTTCCTTCCTCCCTTTTGATCAGCTGATGGATTAATTGTTCTGCTAGCTTTCTGCAAATACTACTTTTAGGAAGTGTGATCCAATAGGTACATAACACGGACTTGGGAACATTTGAGTCTGTTCAGAGTTCGTGTAACACGACATGTCTTGTACCTTTGTGCCCCTTTTTTTCTACCTTCTGTAAGGTGTGAGTTGGTCTACAAGCCTAATCTGAACCAGGGGACAAAAAGTTATTTCGGTCCTTAGCCCAGCTTGAGTAAAGGATTTCTGTCCTTCACTAATAGTCTTCAACAAAAATAGACCTGTAATCCCTGTCTTGTAATCTCTTGGTGTGCAATAGGTCGGAGCACCCACTTCCATCTTATAATTAAAGGAGTGTGTCAACAAAATACAGCTTTGTTACAAAGGGAAGAAAAATAATTTAAATAGTCAAAACTTTCTATTTAAAAGTAAGCCAGCAAACAATGAAAACTGTTTTTCTTTATTCTCGATCCAAGAGCACCTACAAAACTGAGAGTAGGGAGATTCATTTTCCCATTCTCATCTTCCTTTCACAGATCCATGCACAGTATGTGCCTCATCTTTCTCTGTGGAAGTTCAGGACCAGGCACTCAAAACATATTGCCTTACTGATTGAGTGCTGTCTTCTCTGGACAAACATTAGGAATGAATTATACACAGCCAGTGTGCTACAAACATGCAGGTTTTTAAGTATGAAATTATGGAGAATGCAGGATTCAATGACAGATGCATTCCTTGCTGAGTCACACCAACAAGATGCCAAAGAGAGAGGACAAAGGGTTCAGACCCTGTCTAGCCACAGTCCTGGTACTGGCCAGTTACAAACAGCAGGTGACTCCTAATGGAATACTTTGTAGAAAATTATTCATAGATAAATATCTATTAATATATTAATTCTTTTATATCAGTAATGACTCGTCAATTACTATTTAATTTTATTAATTTTATTAAAATTAGTACTATAGGTAATATAACTGATCCAATAAATTACTAGTAAAACAGCATAGCAGTTTGTGGTTGCTACAGCACTGCTGTAGTTGAGAAGAAACTTTATAGCAGCCTTAAAGGAGGACTTAAAGGAGGACCATGAGTAAAACAAAGAGGGACATTTGACAAGACCATGTTAAGATAGGACAAGGAGCAATGGCTTTAAACTGAAACAGATACTAGAAAGAAATTGTTTACTGTGAGGGTGTTGAGACATTGGAACAGGTTTCCCAGAGAAGTAGTGAATGTTCCATACCTGGAAGTGTTCAGGGTCAGGTAGGATGGGGCCCTGAGTGACTTGTTCTAGGGGAAGGTTCCCTGTCCATGGCAGGGGGTTTGGAACTAGATGATCTTTAAGGTCCCTTCCAACCCAAAGCATTCTATTATTCTGTGGTTCTATGGTTGATTCTGCTCATGAAGGTGAACAGACTGTCTTCTACTTCAGGCACAAAAAGAAGCATTTAGGAGTGAAAGATGAAGCCAGTCTTTATCCTTTTGGAGGTTTTAAAGGACACATTGGCTATAAAAGCTGAGATATCAATTCAAAAAGGAGGCATGGGCAAAGGCAGAAATTGACTGTCATCTCAGGAAGTGAACAGCAAATCCACTGCATATTGGAATGAGGGAAACTTTCTCATGTTACCTTAGTATAAGCAGATTAGGCATATTTTTGCTTTTATTTTTTCTGCCTACATCTTTCATAAACATTTGTGGCTCTGTTGTCTGTTTTGAATAATATGAATAAATGTATGTTTCTGGTTTTGTTTAGCCTGAGCTGAGGGAAGCACAGACATTGCTCTCCCTGACCTGTGGCAGGGCCAGCCCCCGCCCTCAACAGATGATTCGCCTCTCCTGCACCTTGCCCACTGCATCCAGCAGTGCATGTTGCAACAGCAATGTTGGTGCAGTGCCATGTTCTCCATGGCATGCTGTTTGCATCCCCAGTGTCACTGGAGCTCTAGCCTTTGTGGACCTCTGAAACCTAGTGCTAACATCAATGGCAGCTGGGGACTCTGGATGAGATCCTCAGCACTGTGGGTGTCCCAAATTAGAAAGATGTTGAGGAAAGCAATGCTGGTGCAGTGCTGTACCCCTCTTGGCATGCTGTTTCCAGACTCAGTGTCCCTAGAGCTGTAGGTGTTATGGCTCTCTGAACCCTAGCCCTAATGTGAGCTGAAGATGAGGTATCCAACAGCGTTGGTTGTTCAGATTGTAAAGTGTAAATGCAGAAATGCTGGTGCAGTGCCATGCTCTGCTTGGCATGCCTTTTCCAGCCCCAGTGTCCCTGAAACTGTAGTCTTTGTGGTTTCCTGAACCCAAACCCTAACCCTAACAGCAGCTGGGGGCTGAGGATGAGGTCTTCAGCAGCATTGGTTGTCCAGTTTGGTAATTTGTGGAGGCAGCAATGTTGGTGCAGTGGCATGGTCCCCATGGTATGCCTTTTCCAGCCCCAATGTGCTTGGAGCTGCTGCCTCTGTGGCTTTCTAACAATAACCCTAAGGACAGCTCAGGGCTCACACTGAGGTCCCCAGCATCATGGGTGTCCCAGATTAGAAATGTGTGGAGTGACCAATGCTAGTACAGTACTAGACCCAGGGTTCTTGAAGCTGTGGGCTTTGTGGCTCTCTGAAGCCTAACCCTAATGGCAGCTGGCGGCTGTGGCTGAGGTTGCCAGCTCCCATGGGTGGTCTATTTTGCAAAGTTTGTACTCTACGACTGGTAAGCATGCCAAGTCGAGCAACGCACTGTGCCAGCATTGCTTTGTCCGCACCTTTTTAATCTGGGTCTCCCATCTTCCTGGGTACCTCAGACCCAAAATTCCATTAAGGGTTATGGTTAGGTTTTTACTGTCCCATTCTGAATAAAATGCCTTTATGCGGAGATGGCTTTTTTCTTAGCTGCTTGATGGAATTTTTTTTTCAGACACTTTTTGTTTAGCTTCCCATTAAAAACCTGTTGCTTGTATACTGTCATGTAACAAATTTTAAGGATAAATGGAGCTAATAACTTAAAGGCACTGCCTTATATCTCTTGGTCTTTACTTTATCCTCTGTTCTGCTATATTTTATGCTAAACTATTATTGCAAGGATTCACTGCATCCAGAAGCAGCAATTATCTAACATTTGGAAAGGTTATTTTAGGTAAGGGGGGAATGCTTGCTTCGTATCTTTGTATATTCACCAAGTCATTAGTGCTTGTGCAAGCATTTTGCAGAAGCAGCCAGATGGGCAAATACCTTAAAGTGCTTTATTTGCCTCAGAAGTTGATGACAGATGACAAGTTGTGGCCAGTGATCGGTTAGCCAAGGAAGCTTTGTCAGACATTTTCTTAGTGAATGTTTCTGAGAAACTGAAAAGCTTTTGAATACAGAAGAACTAGGTTTTGTTCACATCTGGGCTAAGGTAATTAACTGCCTTCCCAAGTAATAAAACTCTACTGATTGAGTCAAACAGAAATAACAATGACCCGTGGTTAACTCTCCCTTTTCCCCTGGGGTCCTTTACTGATGACTCATTTTCAGCAATCCCAGGGACTTTCTCTGGGGCTGGCACCTGTGCCCAGTGATCCCTGGTCCCTTGGAAAGCTCCTGTCAATTTGAAAGTCTCACTCTGTCTGTCCCTTACAGCACACAAAGCACACTCCATGCTTGAAGACAAGCAGACTCACTTCTGCTGTGTCTCTTGTGCCAAATGAAGCCTAAGGACGCTGACCTCCTGCAGCAGCAATTTCTGTTTTCCTTGGGGTCCCACCTGTCCTGGTCTCCTTACAAAAATTTCAAGGAGTTGTGGACAAAGGGAAAAATTCCAAGTACCGTTGTCACACAAGTTTGAAGAACTTCTATAGTGTAACTATAACCCATTTACAGAAAAGTAAAGGAACCATATTTTGTACTCATCTGTTTCATGCTTATTTTTGATAATATCTACTACACATTGAGGACAGAGGCTATAAATTATCTAAACTGTAGAGGATTATAAACAGTTTCAGGGAAAAGAAAGACCTCTGCACCTTAAGAGTAAAAAATTAGCAAGGGAACTTTCATTTCTGTTGATGTATTGTTTTGGTGACAAGAGTTGTCTCATGGGCTGATCTGAATGATGAAGCTGAGATATGAAGGTACTTGCTTCAGTAAATGAATGTAGTTTTAAGCTTTTCATGTGTGTACTTCCTCATGACTGAGACACAAGTTCTAGTAAATCTGATGTAGTGTAAGACTGAGATTTCCAAAGGCATTTCATTCATGTGAACTTCCTTGTCTTTCTTTCTCTTTCTCTCTCTCTCTCTCTCTCTCCTTCTATTCTCTCTTTCTCTCTTTATTTTTGTTAAAGTAATTTTTTTCAGATTGGGTTCCCCCTGTATTTCCAAATATGAAGAACGTTGAGATTTATAGTCCTTCTCAGGATTTTAAGAGATGTAGAAAAACATAGATAAATATTTCTTAGGATTTTTAAATTTTCATTACTTAAAAACTAAAGGAAAAAAAAATCCCCCAAACCCCAGACAAGTTTCATAAGGAAAATTAAGTTTCAGCAGTTTCTGGTAGACATGGGCCAGCTTTTGTAACTCAGCCAGGCTGATTATTGTTTCATGTGGAAATTTGGTAAAACTCTCTTTTTCATGTCATGCTTCACACCTAGATTAACCACAATGGTTTTAGCTGAGTTTAGTTTAGTTTCTGGCTTGTTCAGTTCTAAAGAGCTATAAAAATAAAACAGTATAAGGGCCACAACCTCTACAAAAAGGAAAATGCAACAAGGTCTTGCACTAGCAGCTGTAAAATACTACTGCTGAGTTCAGTCTCGCTTTAGAAAAATTCCCTAAAATTTTCAAGTCTGTACTTATTAAAAAGTAAATAACTGTAAATCTTCTATTCATTGTGCTTGCTGCTCCTGTATGCAAGTAAGGTGTACATATACATTTGCACACACATATATGAGCACACACATATATATTATATATATATAAATGTACATACATATACGTGAGCGTGTGTATATATATATAAATGTGTTTGTAATGCTACTTGAATAAATTGACAAAACTCTGATTAAAACTTGAAAACTGGCTTTAGAAGTTCATGCTAGTTATTGATGATTCAGCTTACACAGAACAAATGGCCAGGAGATGTACCTACAGAACAGATTTAGGGATTGGAAAAGAGTTTGTGTGATTAACACCTATAAAGTGCCATGACACTTTAACAGAATTCATACTTTGAACAATTGAGCAGCCATCTGTTTAGCCTTTTCAACTATCACTTGGGCTACTTAGGGACCAGTGATACATATGCACAGAGAAAAAACAGTGCTGAGAAATATGTTCCAAGTTCTCAAGTTCTCTGATGGCTTCCTCTCAAATGCACATTGTTTTGTTATGATTCTGGGTTGATGCTGAGTTTTCATGAAAACTAGCTCTCTTAGTTCTAATGGAATTTCTTTTCAGATGAGGTTTTCAGTGGATTTATACCACAGTGTGCAGTCTTACCCAGCATATAATAAATTATATAAAAAGTATATAAAAAAATATGTACTAAATGGCCCGTTCTGCTGATGATACACATGTATAGTCTACTAAGACTGTGGAACCAACTAGAAAGTAAAACTGAGCTGATCGGAAGCATCCATATATCATATAGTAAACTATGATGTTGTCTATGTTGGCTAAAAAGTTCTCTGAGATAAATCTGAAATGGGAAGCTTTTGCTATTGCCATAAAGCAATGCACAGGAGCAACAACCACAAAGCAGGACATTGTTGCTGTAGATGCTATACAAGAGAATGAAAAGCTCATGACTGAGTTCTGAAAAAGTCAGAGGTAATAGTAAAATGAAAATTTTATTCATATTTAAGTAGAAGTCTTAGTAGAAGCTGCTGAGATTTCAGCTTACAATGTAACAGTTTTCTCACTATTTCTTTTTCTCACATACAACTGCTTCTACCCATCCCTTTCCTGCCCCGTTCTCCTGTTACATTTGCCAAGACAGGGTTCTACTTTTAGAAGGTATGAACTTGCATCTCTTAACAGTTTTCTTTTTTGCACTACTTATTGATTTCATATATATACTTAGAGATAAAGTTTGGAAAGGTGAGAAGAGAACTTCACTCCATCAGTGCATAAATCAAAAATTATATTAGTTCTTACCTGCATGCAAAAGAGAGGAAAATCACTAAGCTGCTAGGAAAAATAAAAAAGGTTATTTTTAAGTAAGCACTGGGAAATAATTTGCAAAAGGAGAAATGATCAATGTGTGCTTACATGTCAACACTCTGTTGGGATGGGTAGCTAACTTTCAATTCTGGAACTTGGGTTTGTTCCCAAATTTTCAGAAGGCTGGGTTTTTTTATTATAATGGGGACTGCATAATTTATTGCGTTAGAATGATATTGTAGAGTAAGGGACAAGTATAAGGGGGATTGAGTGAAGGTTGCCTAGATTTTCCTTATTTTTGCTACTTGATTTTGCAGGCTTATTTAGATTATTTTAATACAGCTTTTGCTTAGTTATATCAACGTTTGAATCTTTTTAAAGGCATGAGAAAAACATGGTGTTACAGTTCACAGCATGTCTGTTTTCCATTTCAGTAAGCTACACAAAAGTTCTTGTCTCTTCTAGCTGATATCAGTAAAGACAGTGATGTTTTAGGAAACTTGGAGATCAGATGAAGAATTATCTCTTGCCAAAACACCTGGCTTTGATGGAGTCCCAGCAGGCTTATGTAAAGATTTTTCACAGTTGATTTTAGATCTGATAGGGAATAAGTTCAGTAACTCTAGAGAAAGTGGCTGTTTGCCATGCAAGAATTTAGCATTTAAACTAAATCTAATAAATGCCCAGAATGTGATGCTTATTTCCTGATTTCACTAAGTAATGCAGATGTAAAGATTTTTATCAAGGATACTGGCCACTAGTCTTCAAGACACTATCAGAAAATCAATTCACCAAGACGAGATTGGTTATGTTTACCCCAGACGTGTTCTGTAATATCAGACACTTAATTAATATACGCCAGGTCTCCTGTAGATTTAATCTCCTCTCTGTCTGTGCCTCGTCTCCACTGATGCTGAAGAAATATTTGACAGTGAATTTCTATTTATAACTTTATACTCCTTTTCTGTTTCAGAGCCATGTTTTATTACCTGCAGGGTTTGTAATCTGACTCTATAACCAAGAACCAAGCTATTGTATCCAAGACTAGTCTGGCTTTTCGATAACCCCATTGCATAATCTCTTCCCTGGCCTTCTTTTGTAAAACTTGCCTCAGCACTTAGAACAACTGACCTTAAGTTGAGGGCTATGGCTTCTTCATTTACTTTTTTCTTAACATTAAAAAAATTTATTTTTTGTTGCTTATTCTAAAGACTCGAAAGTCTAAAATAGAGAAGTATATACTTTAAAAAAATTTAATTGCCTATCAGGCAGGAGAGCCATGGAGCAGCTGACATATCCCACAGATCATTTTTCTGTATGCTTAAAAATGTCATAAAGTCATTTATGCACAGCTCTCAAGAGTATCTGATTCTAAATGAAGTTTTAATTAGTCATATGCCTTGCTGGATTCTATATTAACTCAGGAAACACACCTGGGTGCTATTATGGAAACATAATTATGACTTCTACCCAATGTGTAAATCCATTACAAAACCCCAATCTCAGCAATATTTTAGAAAAGGGCCAATGAGAGTTCTGGAAGTATGACAAAGTCATGTAGATGCATTAGTAGATATTAACAACACAAGTAGTACTATATAAGATGTTTAGTTCAGATTATATCAACAGGAAGGGGTGTATTCTTGTCAAGCATTTAGAAAATGAAAATTGTTAATTCATAGCATGATCTGTTTTCTTTAGATAGAAGAGAGAGAAAAAAGTTGTAATGAAAATGTGATAAGAAATAACTGATAAACACAGGTGAACATTCAGTATTTTTACACCCATTATCAAGATACAGAAATAAGAGTACGTTCAATGAAGTTGCAAGACAGTGCATACCAAACAGACATGAAAAGCTATTTCCTCTTGCTGTACAATCAGCAGCTATTTTACAAGATGGGAAATACCTGGAAAACCTGCAACAACTTTGTAAGTAGAGTTTGCAAATCCTCTCAAATAGAGTAGAAAGCTTTTAAAGAAATATCTGAAATTCTCCAGGAAATAAAGGTTGAAGGCATAATATTTCTATATAGAATCATAGAATCAACCAGTTTGGAAAAGACCTTCGAGATCTGCTTTAAAGCCAGATACAACTTTCAAGTGGTAGAAATAAAAGTCACTAGTAAGCCATAATATGGCTGGTTCCCAAAACATTTCTTCTGTCTTTTTTGACTGTTATGGCCATACCACTGACACAACCTGCAGGTTAATTTCCTTATAATCTTTCTAAGCCCCACCTGGGTTGAGCAAACCAACGGAAACTCAGTAAGTCAAGGAATGTGGTAAAATCATAGTCACACAATTGACTACAGTGTTAGAGATTTTACTAGGATTCTACAAGAATTGACTATCAAGAATTTAAGTATTACACTTACTTTAGAAGATATTATCATATGTATCTGAAACTGTATAAAAGGCATCCTATAGCTATTAGGTGGTGTTATTAGCAATCTATTAATTCTATATTATTTGCATAATTTCTTCTTTCCAAACCTAACGAAAGTATTCTGTGATTGATTCTCTCCACATTGTCATCAGATGATGACAGTTCAGCATTACCTAGCTCTGAAATATTTTGTTCATAGAATACCCTCCTGCCTTTTGTACACTGTTTATTTAATTGTGTTTTGATTTACCTAAAAAGGAAAGATTGCAAACTGATTAAGCCACTTGGCACATCATAATTAGAGATCAGGGCTCACTGCTGTTGAATCTGGTGTCACTGTAAAACAGAATACAGTTGCCTATTAATTGGAAAATCTTGCAGGAAGTCCTCTACACCTGTTCACTGTAGCATTTACTAGTTTCCAAATTGTTTATAACAGTATTCTAAGGAATTGTATTTGATGCTGTAAACCCCTCAGAAACCAAAAATTCTGGTTGTTCTGGAGATTGCTTTTTCTACCTGTCTGATTTCAGTATAGTTGCAACTCATTTTGCATGAGAAGTGACTGTTGGTGCATGAGAGTTTCTGACGAGGATTCTTTGATCTCAGACTTTTATCCCATCTTTTAATCCCATTGTGTCTTAGTTTGTTTACTTTGTTGGCTTGACAGCAGAATTTGCATACCTCTCCATAATTTCCTGAGTCAGTGAGATTTCATGCTACTGTTTTTGTCTGAACAAGCAGCACCCATACATGACATTCAAACCCAAACTGTTGTCTTAGCCAAGACCATTCCTTTGTAAGATACTAAACAGGCAGCTCTAGCGGTGCATAATTAGTGCATCACCTCATTGGCTTTTGCAGAATGGCAGGTTGGAGTAATTTACTGACAGCATAAGTAACTGATTATTTGACAATTCATTTTAGAAATTGTGAAAAGAGGAAAAGATTCATCGTGTAAGTGCAGGCGTTAATTGAGATGAGGAATTTAGAAGGTTCAGCTTGCTTCTAATCAATAGGCATTCTTCCAGGGAAACAAAATAGTTGTGAACATAAGAAAAATGGTTAAAAATGAGGAAAATATTTATTAGAATTCTAGTAATTCTTTGTCTGAAACATTCTACCCCAAAAAATGTTGGGGATAAACACTATAAAGAGACTTTGAGACTGTAAAGAGATTTCATGCCACATAAGTACAAGAAAGTTTTGTCTAAAATATAAAAATATTTCCAATACAAGACATACACAGGTACCTGTTATTGTTTAGAAAATTGCAAAAGTGACTGTTCATGTTAGGCAATGAGGAGTCAGCTGGAAAGGAGGCTTAGCTAAGAGTAAAGTCAAACAAATTTCCTACATCTGTGTTTTCCATGGAAGGTGCTATTCAAAGGGCACTCCTATGGGAAACCAGACGTTGGCCTTAAGAGAGACTGCAGTCTCTCAGGAGGAAGTTATAAAGCAACTTGAGAAAGACAAATGCAGTGAATTACCGGGAGCAGATGGTATTAATCTGAGGAGTCTGAAAGAAATAAACTGTGAAATAGGGGAGATACTGATGAGGTCTTTCCATGTACGGTGATTGTTACTGAAGGCTTCAAAGTCATTAGATTCAATTAATTTGATTTTTTTTTCCCTCAGCAGAGGAGGGTTTGTTTCAGAATCTACTGCCTGGATCAACTTCCTTGTGGTTTCTGGACGGGGAGGATCATCGGGTGCAGGATGTGAGGAAGGCTAATTCAGTTAGCTTAGACTAGTGTGGCTGCTTCAGAGGAAAACCTTCAGAGCTTAAACTTTCAGGTGGACAAAGGAAATGGGGAAAAACTGATTCCCAAATTAAGTCATGGGAAAAGATTTCTACTGAACGGCTGTTTGCTAATGTCAAGATGTTGGTAGTGAATAGGGAGTTGAATAAATCTGCAGAAGATATGCAATTGTGGGAAATGGGAAATATTCTAAGCAGGTTTGCATAAGTATATGTGGGCTGAGAAACAAAATGTCAGATAAGGTAAAATCAAATAAATGGTTAAAGAGTAGATCCAATCTAAATAACATATCTCCTTATAGAGCAATATTTGGTGAATTCATAAAAGACCCTATGCAGGAAAAAGGCGAAATGTCAGTGAAGGCTGAAAAATCTATTGCGGATAAGAAGCTTGCAGTAACTTCTTGTGTGGAACACATTAGGTGAACAACACACAGTGTTATGCAGCAAATGAGGATGAGAAATGGAAAGGTAGAGGTTTTATTCTGACAGATATTTGCACAGAAGTTTTCTTTAAGCAGGAAAGCCATAGGAGTGAAAAGTCTCAGAAATTATTTTCACTGAATCGTAACAATGGCAAAATAGTGATAAACATTATATTTATAAATTATATCAATGTGGATATTTTCTTTACATGTTCAGCTCTGACACTAAAAGGAATGCTTCACCCAGAGGGTGGTTGAGTGCTGGAACAGGCTCTCCAGGGAAGTGGTCACAGCATCAAGCCTGTCTGTGTTCAAGGGTTAGAATGATACTCTCGGGCACATGGTGTGACTATTGGGGATGATCTTGTGCAGGGCTAGGAGTTGGACTTGATGATCCCTGTGGGTTCCTTCCAACTTGGCATATTCTGTGATTCTGTGATAAGTGTCCTTTTGTTGTGCATGACTTCTTAATGATTTTTGGGGTTTCTTTTCTACTTTAAGAGCAGAAATTAAGAAGAGAAAGGAATGTGGCTATTGAGACAAAAATGAAGTGAATATCTGGAAAAAAAATAAATTGAAAAAAGCAGAATCCATGGGGATTCTCCTGAAGTGTATTCCTAATTCACATAGCATAGACAAGAGGTGCTTCAGTAGGAGATGGAGAAGGTACTAGGCCAATGGCTTTTATGGAGCTCAGAAGAGAGTTTGCAGACAAGTTCAGACAGCTCCCAAACAAGAAAATGTGGAAGTCAAACAACTACCTAAGGAGAGTTGCAGCAGCAAAACATGATGATGTGATGAAGGACAAAGTTAATGGACAGTATTGATGTGTAGAAGAATGGCAGGGACAACCAGAAAAAAGATAGGTGACAAAGGAAAAAAGGAATCCAGCCACATCAGCAAAAGAAGATAGAATAGCCTATGTAGCCTGAGATTGTGTAAAGAATGCCACAGAATACTATTTATGTAATTGTAGCATCAGTAGAGGTGAAAAGACAGAATGATCTGAGGACAGACAAAAATCCATTAGAGAAGAAATTTTCTCAAACATAGAAATCAGAAGTTTTTATGAGCCAAATGGCAAGTTGCTACTGTGAGATATTAAGCTTGCACTAAATAGATGCAGAGAAAAAAGGAGGTGTGATAGCACACGAGGCTGGAAAGGATTCTGAAAGGAGATCTATAGTTCAGCCTTCAAATGAGTGTAGATGGTACTCCAAAATTCACACTGAAATAGATAAAAAATAATTACGTGGGTTGGCAAAATTACTCAAAGGAATGAATATTCCATGGATCCTCTGAAGAGTCCTCATTTGATAGAGAAGCACAACCAAAGTTTGACAAAGTTAAGAGGACAGTATCTGGGTTTAAATGTTTATAGAATTTTGGGGTATTGAGTGTTGAGAAGAATTCACAGAGGGAAAATATTTTACATTTCTATGTACTCCCCTCAAACAACCAGTTTCAGGCTTTTGGAACTCATACTAGGACAACCAGTAGGGACATGTCTAAACTTGGAAACAGAAAAGCAAACTCAACAAATACTTTTATAATCTTCATGTTTGGATTTAATATACACAAATATGAAAATCCAGCAAAGGGGGGGGAGTATAAATAACCCCTAGCTTCACAGGTGCAAGCAAATTTCAGAGGGACAAGAGAAAAATGTTAGAATAGCTACATTGCCTAGATTATGTTGAAGAGTACTTACCATTCAGAAAGACACATGTAAAAGTGAAGTTAGAAAGGCAGACTGTAATTGAGGATGTGGTAGATAATGGCAGTATAACAAATGACAGCATGGACAAAGATTGAATCAAAATTATGCCAGTCAAAAAAGGATATTTTTTGGGTGCTACCAAGACTCTAGTAGGCATCCTGTAAGTGGTCCCAAAGTCTTCACTGCCTTTGATCAAAGATGACAAAAATGGCACAAGTCCTTTCTATTTTCACTTGGCTTGCCATTCTATTCCCCTTTTCTCCTAGAGCACTTCCCCATTAGCTTTATTGAGGAGTTTCTTGCTAGTTACTCCTGTGAGACCATTGGGAATCCTGCTGGCCATAAGGACCTTGATTTTTGATAGAGATCTCTTGGCTGTGTGCTTGAAATTTCTGTTTCTTATGTTACTCAGTTTGTGAGCTTTTCAAAGCAGTCCTTATTTGTATGCGACCTGGCACAGGAGGATGTTGCCCTGTAACTTTTAGGTATGAGGATCTCTGGGCTGTTCAGAAATGCTTGTAACTTGTATAAGCTCATACAGCAAATCCTAGATTGGGAGTTTCTGGACTCCATTCCTGCGTGCAGTCCAACAGCATACCACAAAACTGAAAGGAAAAAAATAAAGTGATGATAGGTACTTCCTTGTGGCTTCAGAGATGATGTGCAACCAACGATGTGAACAGCTTAATTTTGTTAGTTCCCGAAATCTTTATCACAGAGCTAGAGATGGTGAAACATTTGAAATGCTGCATCCTGCTCCTTTTAATAAGACTTTCTAAATTATTTTGGGTCATGTCCATGCTATAAAAAGGCTTTCCTTCTTGAAACTCTACAACTGCTGTTCTGACTGATTTATCTCTTTTGTTCTATTTTAGCAGAATTGTCAAGAAACTCCCATAAACCTGCATTTGTATGATGTCAGCATCTTCTGCAACAGATTAATAAAATACATCTGATTGGATTTTGTTATACATTTTTACTTGATTAGTGGATTTATATGATCTTTTGACCCAACAGCTGTGAGGTTAGGGAAAGGAGGAAATAGAGCCATACTTCCCTTGCTCCAATGGGACTGTAGAGATAGCTTGCTGAATCAACCAGCAGGATGCTCAGTTTTTTAACTAATTCAACTTGCTTACAGTCTCACTCTGAAGGTGCACCACTTTTATCCATATACATACTGTATCTGCAGAAAGAGGGAGGCCTAGTTTTTGATAGGAGAAATCTGTTTAATCAGGATATTTATTTCTCGGTGCAAATCCAGCTGCTCTTATTTTCTGTGCTTGCACTCTACCTATGGGGAAGCACCAGCTCAACAGGTCATGAACCTTCTCTTACCCCCATGTATAACAATGAAGCTTGGTTAACTATAAACTGTTTCAAGGTTAATCAAGTAAATCTGTGAACAATTTTGTGGCAAGTGGCTGATACTGCTCAGGAATTGTAAAATTTTGATCTGATCAATAGTATCTGAAGTCTGTAGATTTTTAGGCTAATCTCTATGTGTCTAGTTACCTTATCTGGGCATTTTAATCAAGTTCTAATGCAGATGTTAGGCTGGACATTCTTTTACCTGGTTACCATCAAGAAGTTAACATAAAATGTGGGAGTCTGTTAGGAATGTGAAATGCAACTCCTTCTGCAGTGAATGGGGATATTTCCAGAAGAGACATTTCTTATGTGGAGGTTAAAACTGCCTCTTCTACACTCAGCTCAGACATAAATAATCAGTTTAATGTGAATATGTACTGTCATGTGGTCAAACTTTGAGTGAGAGCAGATTTACACAGAGAAATCAAAAGGAAAAGGCAGGAGCTGTCTCTTGCTGGATTTTGTGACAGTAAGTGGCCACACAATGGAGAGCTGCCAGCTCTAATCTCTGGTCTTTTCTCCATTCTCAGAAAGTCCTCTACCATTTTTTAAATATTGGTTTCCAAGGTACATTCTGCATCAGTCAAATATGAATTAATTTTTCCTTTATTACAAGGAACATATGTAAACAATCCATATTCTAAGGAGTTTAAATGCCTCACTGAACTATATTTAGTATCAAGATTTAGAAAGTTGAAACCCATACATTAGTTGTTAGAAGACAAAGGTATTTGGATGGTTAAGATGGGTAGACATCTTACCTCTATAAATATTGTAAGATACACATGTAAGGAAGAACAGGGAGGTGCACTTCAGATATACAAAAAGACACATAAAGAGGAAAAGAACATAGTAGAAAACTGTGACTGCTGAGAAAGATTTTGACCAGGGCATTTAGCTGAGAAGTAAGCTCCTGAGAAAAATATCTTCTGAACAAATAAAACCAGGGCAGACAAAGGGCTGCAGCAAGTTCAGAACTATGTGCTGAGATATAGTGGTTATAATTGCATGGGTTTTCTTATTTGTTTTTCTTTCTCACAGCTCTTGAAGTGAGGAGCATGAGCTGATTCTGGTAGGGGCAAGGACTCAACATTGTCTTCTGCATGTCACTGGCAGTGCTATTGACTCTGTAACACCAAGGGAGCATAGGGATAGGAGGCCCGTGATAGGATGGCAACACTTCCTTCTCTGAGCTGCACAGGGCTCCATGGCTCTGATGCAAGCAATGCAGGCAGGGAAGAACCACCACTGAGAGAGAAGCTATGGGAGTGAAGATATTCAGATGTCCCTGCATTAGCTGCAGAGACATATCTTGGGAACCCATGGGAAACTCATTTGAAAGCTTCCTGGCCATCTTTCTTTAGTGTGTCTGTTACACAGCATTTGGGAAGTCTCTGTCCTGCTCCTGTAGGAGCACCTGAGAGTGTCCTGGCAGTCTCGGCAAGCAGTGGTGGGAAAGGCAGGCTGTTCAGGAGTGCTGCTTTCCTTGGCGCAGGGCTCGTTTTTCAAACCAAGATCACAGAGGGAGCTACGGTCTCTGCCAGCAGCCCTGCACAACACAACTAGCAGGTGCTCTCAACAAGCTCCTCAGCGCTTGCCAGCTGTTTGTCACAGATTGTCGCAGATACGGCAGCTGGCGCCTGCCCTACCTGCCCTGCCTCCAGCCAACTGGGTGTCCCAGGGATGGAAAGTTGTGAGAGGATGGCTGGGAGCAGAGCAGTGGACATATCCCACAATGGGCAGAAATGCGAGGGTGGTTGAAAGGCAGCAGGGGGTGCTGATCAGAGTCACTGCAAAAAGAATGACAAAAAAAATGGGAAATAATAGGGCAAGAATGGGACTGATAATATTGCAATATGGTTTTATGTTTGCTTAACTTTTTAATTGCTCATGAGTAAAAACTTTTTGTGTTTGTGGAGGAAAGAGCTGGAGATCTACAAGACAGCTCTCTGCAAAGGGGCTTGTGCATGGGGCTAATGGGGACAAGGGGCTGTCATGGGCTGCAATGTGTTATGCACAGTAGGAATGGCAATAGGTCGTGTCTTCTGAAAATAATTTTGGAGAAGGAGATCTAATTTATGCACTTGGGTACCCTGATGTGATGCCGCTCATTGTGATATCTGAACACTTTTCAGCTGTCTTCACTTCTGGGACTGAGACATTCACAAATAAAGTGAGACAAGTGGAAGTTGGAGAGGGTTTGCTAGGGAAGACTTTCCAAAATTAGATTCTTCCCCTGCCTCACAGCTTACCCCACCCTCGTGCATTTTTGTATGGTTTTCACTCTAAATTTAAACATGCACCAGACAAAAGAAGCAATGGGATCTCAGGGTCAAAGGGTGAACTCTTCTTGTTGTAACATCTGTTCTTGATTGTACAGGGATGCTACATGGGTGTAAGGAAGAGAAATCAAATAAAGTACTTAAAAATGATCATGAAATACTGGAGAAAATAATTTCTTGTTCCTGCCAATTCTCCTTCCCTCTACCCCTGCTCTTTTGGAAATCCTTAGTCACATTTTTGACTGAAGCATAAGAAGAGGATTTGAGGAGACTGTGACTAAATGCAAATTGGCAAAAGAGGCGAAAAGGGATTTTAGCAAAAGAAAAAGAGTTCCCATTTTTAATAGAAAAAAACAAGCTTCTCTCTTCAGAATATTTCCTATTGCATCCAACTGAGGAGATGGCATACGTTTTACATAATGAGTTGCAGATTTATTAATATGGAAAGCAAAATAAATGAACCAGACTCATTTTTTGTGGCTCTAGGTGGTGTTAGTCCTCACAGTAGTCTCTTTGATTTTCATGCTCAGCCTGTGCCTTGCCACCCAAACCTCTGAACCCTTTGCTGAGGTGCTGGACTGTCATAACAGGGAAGCCTTCAATACTAATATCACCAGTTCATTCACTGCTACTGAATGTCAAGAGTCCCTTTTAGCCCAAACCACTGAATTCTAGAGTGAAGGCAGAGCTGGTCTATAAGACTAGTTCAAAAACCTTGTCTCTGGGAAAGCTAAGATTAATGTAAAAAGATATTCAGCACAGCAGCCAGTGATTAGATGGCAAAATAGTGAGTTATCTGCAATTTGATTGCGAGGAGAAAATCCAGCAAATGACTCTCTGACACTGTCAGGTGTTTTGACATCCAATACTTGCTTGTTATAGGGTTGGTTAAAGGGCAGGACGCAATTTCACAGTCCTTGTTCATAGGACATCATAATCTCATACTTTGCCATTGACTTCACTGGGACTAGACCAACCTGTTTAAAGGCTTGTTTCCACTACAAATTTTCGCTTTGCTTTTCAAGTGTACAATCTTCACATGCAAGAGCCTTATCCCAAGTACTTGATGTTTTAATTCAGACTGGCTGGCTCATCTTAGTCTACGAGCTATGCCAGAATGAGCAGACTTCTCTTTTGCCAAATCGACCACTCTCTGAATTAATCCTGTGATTGTTATTATAATTTTTTTACAACTGAAGATTTTATTTAATTGAAAAGAAATTCCAGTAAGACTAACTGGCGGTTACCTCCAACACAGTTGAATAGGTAAGAAAGACTTAGGATAAGTTCCCTGTACTTCATTTGTTGTCTGTTTGAGGGTGTTAAACTCTCTGACCCAGTCTGTCTGATCGGACACCAGTGACTGGGCCAGTTCATGCTGCCCAGGTACTTGATGTCCAAGGGGAAACCAGTGATGAATGGCATCCCTCAGGAGTCTCTATTGGGACTGATGCTGTTTAACATATTTGTTGGTGACATGGACAGTGGGATTGAGTGCACCCTCAGTGAGTTTGCCAAGTTTACCAAGCTCTGTGGTGTGGTGTGGTTGACATGCTGGAGGGAAGGGATGGCATCCAGAGTGGCCTTGACAGGCTCTAGAGGTGGGCCTGTGCAAACCTCATGAGGTTCAACAAGGCCAGTCACAAGGTCCTGCACATGGGTCAGGGTAATCCCAAGCACAAATACAGGCTGGGCGGAAAAGGGATTGTGAACAGCCCTGAGGAGGAAGACATGGAGGTGTTAGTGGATGAAAAGTTGGTTGTGACCTGGCTATGTCTGCTCCCAGCCCAGAAAACTGGCTGTACCCTGGGCTGCACCATAAAAATTGTGACCAGCAGGCCGAGGGAGGTAATTCTCCCCCTCTACTCTGTTCTTATGACACTCCACATGGAGTACTGTGTCTAGCTCTGGGGCACCCAATATACAAAGGACTCCTGTTGGAGTGACTCCAAAGGAGGGGCACGAAAATGATTGAGTGGCTGGAGCACCTTTTCCATGAAGACAGGCTGAGTCAGTTGGGGTTGTTCAGCCTGGAGAAGAGAAGGCTTTGGGAAGACATAACAGCGGCCTTCCAGTACCTAAAGGGAGATTACAAGAAGGCTGGAAAGGGACAGAATCACAGAATCACAGAATATGCCATGTTGGAAGAGACCCACAAGGATCATCAAATCCAGCTCCTGGCCCTGCACAGGACCATCCCCAAGAGTCACACTATAAACCTGAGAGTACTGTCCAAACACTTCTTGAACTCTGTCAGGCTTGGTGCTGTGACCCTTCCCTGGGGAGCCTGTTCCAGTACCCAGCACCCCCTGGGCAACGAACCTTTTTCTAATATCTAACCTAAACCTCCCCAAAACAACTTCAGGCCATTCCCTTGGGTTCTATCACTCCTTTGGACACTCTCTAACAGCTTAATATCTTTCCTATGTTGCGGTTCCCAAACCTGCACACAATATTCAAAGTGAGGCCACACCAGTGCAGAGCAGAGTGGGACAATCACCTCCCTCAACCAGCTGGCAATGCTTTGCCTGATGCCCTCCAGACACCTTTGGCCCTCCTGGCTGCCAGGGCACTGCTGACTCATATTCAACTTGCCATCGACCAGGACCACCAGGTCCCTTTCCACAGCACTGCTTTCCAGTATCTCATTCCCCAGTCTGTACATATGTCCAGGGTTGTCCCATCCCGGGTGCAGAATCCAGCACTTCCCCTTGTTGAACTTCACATGATTGGAGATTGCCCAGTCCTCCAATTTGCTGAGGTCTCTCTGCAAGGCCTTCCTGCCTTCAAGGGAGTTGACACCTCCTCAAGCTTTGTGTCATCTGTAAACTTGCTTAGTATCCCTTCCAGTCCTGCATCCAAGTAATTTGTGAAGATGTTGCAGAGCACAGGGCCTAAGATGGAGCCCTGCAGAACCCCACTGGTGACAGGTTGCCAGTCTGATATTACCCCATTCATTTGACAAGGTGTTATAGTTTATAATCTGAGGGGAATTTTTTCCTTCCCTGCCCCCCCCCCGTAAGAGAGACAGGAGCACGAAACAGGGAAGGGGGAGAAGGCGATTAGCATAACATTAGATTTAGCCAGCCTGACTGCATTCCTGGCTAATGGGTGATTGGAGAAGCTGGCTCTGCTCGGAGGGGAGAGGGGCAGTGTTGCGGGACGCTCCGGGGAGGACGGAGGCAGGGTCTGGGTGCAGGGCTTTGGCTGGAGAGAAGGCCTGGAGGCTTGCTGCCTGGCTGCCTGCCCTGGCTGGCCCGGACTGCTGACCTTTGGCTCGGCTTGAGGAGCTTCTTGCGACGCTACCACCTGGAAAACCACAGTGAGTTCTCCCATTCTCCTTTCGGCTACTCCCGTGACCTGGGACCGGCCCCAGGCCCCTTTCTTCCCCGTGGAGGCTGCCGTGACTCGGCAGCGCCCCCTACTGACCACACCAGCGAACTGCAGGCTCTGCGCCTCTGCGATCCAACAGCGCCCCCTGCAGGCCACGATTAGGACTGCGCTAATAGGACAGAGAAGTATTTGCCAGACTTTTGTTTTTTTCCTAGGACTACTGCATAGTCTTGTTGTGTTCTGTTACTGTTGTTTCTAACTGTTTTGCTAACATACATATATCTTTTAATAAAGGGTTGTTATCTCCTCTGTTTTTCCACACTTTCCTCGAGTAAAGCCCCATAAATTTTAAAACCCACAATTGCAGAGAGAGAGGAGTCTTGTTTCGTCCCATAACTCATTCTCTTTAGCAAACCTTCCAGTCTCTTCAGACTGAGACACAAGGGTATGTGGCGATAGGACAAGGGGTAATGGCTTTAAACTGAATGAGGGTAGATTTAGATTAGCTCTTAGGAACAAAATCTTTTGCTGTAATATTGGTGGGCACTGGAACAAGTTGCCCAGAGAAGTTGTGGATACCCTGTATCTGTAAGTGTTCAAGGCCAGGTTGGATGGGGCTTTGAGTGAAAGGTGTCCCTGCCCCATGGCATGGGGATTGGAACTAGATGATTTTAAGGTCCCTCATGATGCACATCACCTGTAACTCCGTGATTCTTTGTTTCGCACTTGAACTGCAGCATTCAGGCTTAATGACTTTCAGAATAAAAAGGACTTACTTGTCCTACAGGCCAGCTGTTTTCTTCAAGGTTTTGACCTGGTCCAGTGCAAGAAATTACACATCTTCCCCATACTACATGATGTCATACAGGTGACATAGTGACAGTCCTTTTGTTGCCTCTGTACAGCCCTTCAGAGCAGCACACACTATATATGCCTTTTATATAACAAAGAACTCCTTTCTACTTTCCCCCACCTCTTTAAGAGAAGTAGAGACCTTGGGTCCTAGAAAAGCACCACATTAGGCTGGGAATCAAGGGATTGTAGACTGATGTCAACTACCAATTTCTATCAATAATTCTGTACTATTCCTAACATTTATTTTGCTGCAATGTTTCTGACCCCCATTTGCAAGCGCTTTTTACCCATTTTGCAAGTTACGTAATGCACAGGTTGTAAAAAAGTAATTTCTGGCAAGGGTGGGAGTAAAATCTAGATTTTATCAAGGCCACATCCACTGTTCACTCAGTTTATTAATGTATTCCCCAGGCAAACCTCTCACTGTCCGTTCTGAATGCCAGGCTGTGCTAGCCTTTGCAGTTGTAGGACTCGGTTTTTCAGTATGCAAACATTATGCTAAAACCACCCAGCAAGCAAAGTCAGAAATAGCAATGGATCGATTTCTTCAGTTCTGCCTCACAAAACACTGCGTAGTCTGTTAACAAAATGTGCGCCATGTGTCCATTTGGTATGGTCCAAATAAAATTTGCTCTGTTAGCTCCTCAGGAAGATATCAGTAGTATACTACTATCAGTAGTAGTATAATTCAAGTAACACCAGTTGTGTGTGTGGAGACGTGAAAACAGCAACAGTTGCACGTATTGTCACATAAGTGAAATCACCTTGCTAATGGGAACAAATTCCTTCTCATATAGTGCTTTCTGAGAAGTTTCATGGCTACACATCTCTCTCTGTCGAGAGCCTACCTAGGAAGCTAGGCTATGAGGTTTGGATAGAAGCAACCTGAGTAACTTGTACTGTGCTGCCCAAGTAGTTATAACTGGAGATATTTCTACACAGAGAGAAGTAGACTTAGAGGGGTTCATAAGATCATAGAATATCTTGGGTTAGAAGGGGTCCATACGGATCATCGAGTCCAACTTCCTGCTCTCTACAGGACCATCTAAAAATAAACCATATGACTAAAAACATCACTCCTTGGACTGTCACAGGCCTGTTGCTGTGACAACTTCTCTGGGGAGCTTGCTCTATTGACTGACAATTCTTTCAGTGAAGAACCTTTTCTTCATGTCCAATCTCAGCTCAGCTTCATTCCATTTCTTCATGTTCTATTTCTGCTCACGACAGAGAGGAGATCAGCACCTTCCCCTCTGCTCTCACCCTTGAGAAAGCTGTAGACTGTGGCGAGGTCACTGCTTAGCAATGAGGTCACGCCTCAGCTTTCTTTCATCCAAGCTGAACAAACCAAGTGATGTCAGCTATTTCTCATAAGTCTTACCCTCAAGACCTCTCACCATCTTGGTTGCCCTCCTCTGGACATCCTCTAATAATTTGATGCCCTTCTTTTACTGTGGCATCCAAAACTCCATACAGTACATGAGGTGAGGCCACACCAGCGAGAAGTAGAACAATTATCTCCCTTGACTAGCTGACAATGCCATGCATGATGCGCCCCAGGACATGGTTGGTTCTTTTGGCTGCTGAGTTTGGTTTGCCAGTTTTCAAACTGGTATTTGCTGCTGTGCTACCATGGACTGAGCAGTTTTCAAACTACAGTTGCTTTCTTGTCTAAGTACCCTGGAGCAAAAGCAAGGTAGGAATCAAAAACGCTTCACTGAAAAGTTGTTCCTGAACACTCGAAAGCCCAGGCTAAAGCACATGGGTGTAATTTCCCTGCTGCAATATATTTTTAATATTCATGAAGCGATAGATATAGCTAGGAACCAGCCAAACACACATGTATGTGCAGATGCACACAGTTACAGACACTGGTCACCCCTAATGGTGCATTGTCACAAGGTTATGGGAAAGCCCACCTGTTTGTAATGCTGAAGATGAGACAGCAAGTTGTACCTGCTGTCATCATGCTGCTCTCTGCAAGGCCTCTATGCTCAACACAGTAGCACCCATCTCAGCTGCCACCTTGTGTGTTTGGCTGCTCAAACACACAGGACCTGAACACTCAGCTTTCTGTATGCTGAGGTGGGGAACCTAATATTTTCAGTCCTCTTCCTTGTAACTCCTGGGATGTTCACATCCCAGGTGGCGGGGAGGAGTATACAGCATTTTCCTTTGGGCCATCATCTCAGTGCCTATAATACTGTTATAATTATTTTACTCCATCTTGAGAAACTGTCTGTCTCCAGGTCACTGTTCTGGTTTAATCTTCCCTTGCCTGGACTGCCAAGGTAAGCTCCATTTCAGAATAGATCATCATAAATCTTGTATTTTAAACATATTAACAAAAGTAGAAAAAGCTTGGAGTATGTGAAGCATCAGAGAGACCTTGCAATCTGTTTTTTCTTTGGGATAAGAATAGACAATTGCTTGATCCCAGTGTATGTTCTTCTCTTTGCTTGATCTGTTCATCTCTGTGTCTATTGTGCTATGACAATCTCTTGTGTGAAGAAATCTTGAAATGTGAAGAGAGATAATAAATATATTCCATGGTTCACTGCTGCTCTTCAAATGATTTCTATAACTCAGATTAAGTGGTGTGATCGTCCTTTCCCTGTAATTTACCCTTTTCAAGTCCCTGGTATCTGTGCTTACCCAGGCTGCACAATGGCTGAAGTGTATGACAAGGAAAAATGTATGATTGTCAGTGCCTTACTCGATTAATGCAGGGTGAAACAAGGAGAGATGGAAGGGAGAGATGGAATTTTGGAATAAGGAGTTGATATTTGCAATCTTTTCCCCTTACAGTATTTCCTTAATGTAAAACAGAAACAGCAAACTTGAGTTTTGGTGTAGTAACTTTATTGATCTTTATCTGTAAAACCAGCCTGTTTATTCACAAAATTAATCTTGAGGTCAGATTTAAAATTGGGAAAACCAATGTTTGAAACTTGAAAATGCTTTCCTGTAAAAGTGACTAAAAATTAATTCTACTACTGGTATGTGCATTCAGTTGTTTATCATTCAGCATTCAGTACTGAGTAAGTGTTGACACACACCAATGGGTCTTAAGGGTTTTCTCCCAAGGAGAGCTACTGCAAAATTGTCCCAGTCTTCTGCTAAATAGAAATTGTTGCTGGATGGACTTTCTAAAAAAGGTTTATGCGCTATAAATAAGAGACAGCTTCCACTAGCTGAACGCTGATTTGACTTTAGCAAAATCTTAGTTCAGGACAGTAATATTTCCTACGCAGAAAACTGACCAAGCTGGAAAATTTAATCAGCTGTACATTAGAGGGATTTTCAGTATATTCCACCTACTTTTTAAATCAGCAATTTTCCTTCTTTTGTGATCTAATTGATAATGTGAAATGAAAGGACAGAAAGATAATTGACTGAGACACAGATTAGAAGAGCATGTGATAGGTAAATATTTAAACAGCAGTTTTCGTATTGGAGCAGCAGAAGAAAATGGAATCCATGTATCACACCTTGCAGAAGCCACACAGAAGAGTAATGCACTGCTTGAGCTCTACGGCCCTGCAAGCCTTGAAGCCAGAGCTGACCTGAAACTCACGGCATGGCTGCAGCAATGGCTGAGTGAGCTCCAGCTTGACGTCAGGTTGACACCTGAGTTGACACCTGCACAGAGAGCAGAACTGAGAAATGCACCAAGACAACTATTTTAATACTATCCTTGCACACATGATCAGGCTCAATGCACTGATCTCACAAGAAATATTTGCTGGGTAGGCTCCCTGAAGCACCTCTCAGTGCTGCAGGTAGAAGTCAAAAACCTCTTCGGGTATGGTTTGAGGTATGAGTCTCCCTGAGAACCATGAAAGGAAATATGCTGACACTGGACTTGCGTGTTCGTTTGTGTGGTCTGAACTTCATGTGAACTGTCACTTGCATAAGATGTAGTTCTGCCATTGCTGCCCTTAATTCACTTTGCCACTGGGCAAAGTTCCTCACTGGGTGTCCAGGGCATAGTTTTTGCTAAAGTACATTTATTTTCTTTCTCCAGTTCTGCTATTAAAAGTTATAATTTTTTTTCTGTAAAATGTGTTTCATTTTCCCATGGTCCCCAAATAAAGGTGGTTTCATTTTAGGCACTTATTCTAGTCATCACAGGATGACTTATATTGAGATAACATTTATGTGTCTCCAGTTTCAAGACTCAAGTACCACCTGGGTATTCAAGGATTTTTGTTCCTTTTGCAGGGATGGAAACCAGAAAATAATCAGTGCCATTTTCAGTGGACTTTCTATATCTAGTGCCATGAGATAGGAATTGTCTCAGCTCAGATCCAAAGGACAGCCACCTCCTGCCAGCCCCTTGCTGTGGCCATTGAGAGATGCTGATTGTCTTATCATGTAGGCTGATCAACCTGTAAACTAGGTATAGTTTACACTAATTCTGCAAAATCTCGCTGATGTTGCATGACTTCCTGCTGAACAAAGGTGTAGCCTTTAGTACTCGTCCTCATTAACAAAAATTACTTTGCCATAGGTTCAGCTGGTGTTTTCCAGCTCACCCTGTGGCTGGGTGAGACAAAGGCACAGTATTCTTTGGGGCTGACAATTTCACATGTTTTTCTGATCTTCTCTTGGTGTATTTTGGGCCTGGTTTTTAAACCCTTGGGTCTCCAATACCGCTGATTATAAAACATATATGCTGCATCCCTGTTACACTGCTTCATCACTTCTGGTGTTGAATGAATCATTCAAGACAGAGTTGCTGGAATCTGAGTGTGCTGGTTTAAAAGTTAACCAGTAGGGGAAATGAACTCAACTCAAAAGAGAGATTATAAGTCAGAATAACAATTTATTAAAATAATACAATAAGTACAATTATACAGACAGACAATTGGTTTTAACCCGCAAAACCCAAATGTATAACCCAACACCCTGGGGTATGAACAAAAGTGGTGTTCCTTGCCCCCCCCCCCGAGTCCAAAGTAAAGGGAGAGGGGAAAAACCTGCTGGTGGGAGAGCTGTTGCAGTCTGGTCAAAAGTGGTGATTGCAGTCCAATTGAGGGTGGTGGTCTGCAGTCTTCCTCTGGATCCCATGAGTGGTGGAAAGGTTCCGAAACTCCCAGTTTATATATTCTCCAGTTCAGGCAGGAGTTCTCAGTCCCTCCCTCAGAGAAGGGAATTCCATAAAAGGGCATGAGGATGCTCAGTCCCTCCCTCAGAGGGGAGAATTCCATAAAAGGGTATCAGAGCGGGGAATTCCATAAAAGGGCATGAGGACAGGAACATAGGTCTCTACTGACAACAGTTTCTGGGAAATGGCATGGAAGGCTATAGAATACACAGTTTTGGGTTACACCCATCCAGTGATGAATTGGTCCCAGCCGTTCTAACCAGGACACTGAGCCAAACTCATGTCTCCTGGAATTTTGGGTGTGGAGGCTTTATTTAGGAGTACAGTTTCTCTTCTTAGCAGCTATCATTTTCTGTGCAGCACACCAGTGGAAACACTTTAGCAATATATATAATGAATGATTCTGTCCTTCTAATATTAGATCTTTGAAGGCTTAAATGTAAAGGGTAAGGCTTTGTTCTGCAGTGATGGTCTTTCTCCAGGGAAAGGCATCACTTGTCCCTTTTTCTTGCTGTAGAAAAGAGAAATACATGTGAGGCAGGAAAGGGGGAAACATACTCTTTAATTGCACTGGACACATGTGGGTCCTTCAGGAAGAAGGAGATGAACTCTTAAATCACCTTGTGCCTTCCTGATTTCAGATTCAGTGAGTGTAAGGTTTTTGTCCTGCCAAACTGTTTACACTGTGGCAATGTCCCTAGTTCTTGCCCAGCTCCACCTGTGCTACAGTCTCACTGTCTGAAGAAACCCATGGGCTAGCACATGCCCTGATCTCTGTGAAAATCAAGTTGGATGGAATTCCTCTTGCCTGACTTGTGAAGTAGACCTCATTTTTCTCCACTGACTTAATGGTCACTCTCATTTGCACAGTGTTTGTGCTGGGATAGGGTCCTTCTGGATGTATATGAGACTGTTATAATGTGTGGAGGGATGGATGCTGTATGTTTCTGTTGCATTCAGAAATACCATGAAATTTGCTGACTAATAAATATTATCAAGGCCCAGAATATAGCTAAAAATCAAAAGCTTACATAAATTTCTTCAATAATATATGTATATAATCACAGAATCACAGAATATGCTGAGATGGAAAGGATCCACAAGGATCATCAAGTCCAACTCCTGGCCCTGCACCCATCCCCAAGAGTCACACTATGTGCCTGATAGTATCTTCCAAACATTTCCTGAACTCTGTCAGGCTTGGTGTTATGAGCACTATCTGGGGGAGCCTGTTCCATTTCCCAAACACCGTCTGGGTGAAGAACCTCTTTCCAATATCCAACCTAAACGTCCCCTGACACAACTTCAGGCCATTCCCTTGGGTTCTGTCACTGGTCACTACAGAGAAGAGATCAGTGTCTACCTCTGTTCTTATGACCCCCACCTCACTAAAACCTCCTTTCAGATAATTGTAGATCTCAATAAGGTCCCCCTGAGCTTCCTTCCTTCAGGCTAAACAAGCCCAGCTCCCTCAGCTGCCTCTCATAGGACTTGTGCTCTAGACCCTTCACCAGCTTCATTGTTCAGTGAATGTTGCTCATTCTAGTTGTCTGGCACCCTTTTTCTTTTAGGAGCTTGCAGGCTCACAGAGCAGACCCCTGGTGAACTCAATGAGCAGTTTCCATGGTGTCCCTGTTACAAACTGTGGAGCTACCATCTCTTACTTCTAGTGAGATAGAAACTTCAGTTTTACAAATCAGAAACAGCACAATATTGGGTTTGAGAACTGTGCTGCCTGTCTTCTTACTGTCATTTCAGAGGCTTGGGAGTATGAAGCTGCACATGATAAAATACTAAACCTGAGAGCATCCTGGACTTCTGCTATTTGTAATGTGAAGGATCCTCCCCATTTGCTTATTAAAAAAATTCTCCTATGTAGAAAAAATATTTTTAGCAGCATTTTAACCATATGTGTTGGAAATGATTCACATATATTATATAATTTCTGTCATGTAGTGATTATATGGCTGGATCTATGACCAAATATTGAGACATAATGAGCAACATAACATGGAATATATGTTTGACCCATTAAATAAAAGTAAGAACTGGATCTCACAGTGTAAGTCTGTGCTCTGTATTTGCCTAGAGCAAACAAGTAGGAAAGGGAAAGCATTCATGTGGAATGTGGATGGAACTAATTCAACAAGGGTTACTGTAAATACTGTAGAAAAGTGCGGGTGAAAGTGGATTAAATTCCTAATACAAACATATCCAAGTGCTGTAACACTAAGACATGAAAGATGGGGAAGAAACAAAATAGTTTGGTTTAATAACCTTGTGTATAAATTAAGGAAAGAAGTATGTCTATCTAAGGCCATAGTACCTTCAACAGTTTTCAGGGAAGATACAGAAGCTATTTCCACAGTCTTCTTTCAGGGATAGCAAAAATTCTTTGCAAATTAGCCTACGCAGGTTCTTTTGAGCAGAAAAGTACATAAATTATTTTTCAAGATGAGGTAGACATCTGTTTGTTTCCAGGTTACATAAAGCCGTTTTAGTAAATTTTTAGTATTTCCATATATTTTGTTTTCTATTTCATATGTATAAAGATGCTATATATTTAATATTTCCACATATCCAGGGGGAAAAATTCGATATTAAGAAAATTATGCCTATTTTATTCTTCACAGTTTAACAAAAACTGTATAAAATCCCTTTTGACTACAAAGACTTGCCTCTAGTTTTCTTTTTTTGAGGAAACCATTAAGTTCATTGCAATATCTTAATTATTTCTTGTTCACAAAGGAATTGACATACAGTCTAATATGGAATTGACATACAGTGCTTTTGGTAGGAAAATAATAGAATTAACTAGAGTTACTAGGTTACTTCTTTGAAGAATTACAGACGCCAATTGCTGCATAGGACTGGAGATATCCTTTATTTTTAAGAGAAAGGAAATATTTTTGACCAGAGCACTTAATTGTGGAAGCATTCCAGCTGCATTTTGGTAGTTCTTTTTGTGTACCTGCGCCATGTTACTTAGTAAGATGCATGCTCTGAGTCCCAGGCCACTGGTGTAAGTAAGTCGGCCATAGCTGACCACAACATCTGCTATGTTAGATCAAAATTTGGCTGCCATCAAACCCTGTTTGTAATTTTATTTTCTTAATCCTGAGAGCAGTGAACTCTTCTCTGTACACTTTTTCTTCTTTGCTTTCTTTCTTTGTGTTCTTCTACATGTAATTTAGAAGTGAAAACATATGACTTACAGCCTAGC
Source organism: Neopelma chrysocephalum (assembly GCF_003984885.1). NCBI lineage: Eukaryota > Metazoa > Chordata > Aves > Passeriformes > Pipridae > Neopelma > Neopelma chrysocephalum. Next base: position 1,668,046 of record NW_020897702.1, read on the forward strand.
TCTCTCAATTTACTCAGCTGTATCTATTTAATCAATTTAAATTGGGAGGAGAGTTTACCAGATTTCAAAAATAAATCCAGGACCAGTGCAGAGTATTGTATAAACAAAGTCTAGGTTCATTTTTGCTTCTTTTTCTAAAAAAAAAAAAAAAAAAAAGTGTGTGAGAAGACAATTTTACTGAAAGAAAGAAAGAAAGGAAGAATTTGGAACATGGGGGTTCTTGAATTTTTCGTCTTCTAAGGCCACAACAAAATTAACAAGCCCTGAAACAAAACCGAGAGTTTATATTAATGGCTTCTGGCAAACTGTCAACTGATATTAACTTTATCATTCAACACAATGTCGGTTAGAAAAGCTTCAGGATAGGGCATTTGAATGTTAGAATCCTGATTAACAGATTAAATGAATTCCACTTTATCTTTCAGCCCAGTACTGTGGACTAGGACACCTGACTTACTAATCTTCTCTGACTTTTAGGTAAGTATCACTGACTGCAGCTTGGACTCAGACCATCATAAGACAGCTGAAGACAGCATGGCATATAGATTAGCTGCTGTTTTCTAGCAACTATTTTGTTATTTTGGCTTTGGCTGGCCAGTTTAGCTCTCATTAATGCTAATACTGGAATAGGCTCGTGATACATAATCCTAATCTATGCTTCATATGGACTGAATTTTCTTGGAAGTAGAGGTTGTTAAATATTTATTTTATGTTAGCATTTAGTGTCACTAAGCTCCATGGGCCTGTCTTGCTATGTCTTGTAAAAATATTTAGTTAATGCAATCCTTCTCCTGAGGTGCTGCTGCACTTTATCATCAGCAGAAAGCAGTGCACGTTTCAGTCCAGGCTGATGATTTGCTTGTTAGTATATACTCATTCCCCTTTTTAGATCTGAAATGTTATAGTGTGCCACAAATACCAGCAAGTTTTGTTAATGCCATTGTTAAGCAGGCATTGTTTCATACCTAACATTGCAATGAGGTTTGCAGTGTTCCCAGGGATTTATTTTTTTACAATAGCCACTTGAAAATTTCAGATACTTTAGAATTTCAGGTGCACTTAGAATTCAGAAGAGGATTTTGTGCAGGTGCATGAATAACTGGGTGCAAAAAGAAAAAGACCAGTTTCACAATCAATTTTGGCATATGCTTGGAATAGGAGCAAGGAAGTAATAATACATGTATAAAAAAATTCTGAGGCCAAAGCACCATTCTCAAATTTCCTTTCTTTATTTAGATGGGATTATTCTGAACAGCTTCATTTCTGTAAGGAATTAACATAGCATTGAGACAGGTATCATTGAGGCAGGACAGAAGAGGAAATTCATCTTGATATGAATCTTGGGATGGGATTCCTTATATCTCCTTAAGCTGTCTGAACTTGACTTAGTCATTCTGAACTCTCTTTATAGACAAAAGAGAGAAACAAGCATTTTAAGCCAGCAGATATCTATTTTAAGTGTTTGCTTTAGAAGAAGAGCTCTTGAAACTCTTGTTTTTCTCCTTTGTCAGTAAATAGAATTAAGGACAACTAGCTCTATTGTGTATGTGGCACAGTGTATGTGAGTTGTGCAAACTGAATCACACCTGAGCACCTTCTGCTTCTTGCCCTATTGTCTATTCCTAAGGACAGATAGGCCACAATAAATTCTTCCCATTCTTCTTGATTGATCTACTGCTAAAAACAACAGAAATTTGAAGTTATTAAACAGATATTGTCTCTTCCGTGCCTTGTAAATGAAATCTGCATTTTTCACCAACAAACTGGTTTTGCTGTTCACTGTAAAGTTTCTCTTTCAGGAATATGTGCCTTGAATGCTGGTCCTTTTTCAGGTTATTTCATCCCCTCCCTTTTTAAGCAGGGTAGAATGTGCTGGTGAGGCCAAGATAGCTGATTAACTCTGGTTATCAGGATGCTTTCTTTATTCCTGTTAAGTGTCTTGCAGATGTGTGGTTCCAGCTTATCACACCACTTGAAAGGGGTCGTACAGTGGTCTTTTCACTTTTGACCATTCTGCATTGAAAAATAATTGTTATGCTTCCCCCCAGAAATGTATATTTCTCCTCAGCCACATGTCATCCCTGTAAAACACTAAAAAGCCTTTTAAACTCTTTTGCCTATTTAGAGAAGCATTGCAAACCTGTGCTTCTGCAGCATCTCCTACCTAAGAATGCCAGAGCCCTTCACAGGCATGAATATTTGAAAGAAAAGGAAATATCATACTCAAAAGATGGACAATGCAGGAAAAGGTTTCATGAATTGCCAACGCCCACACAGCAGTGCTGTCATGGTATATAGTATGTCCACTCCTTTGCTTTAACCTCAACAGTTCATAGGAGAACTTTCTTCTCTCTCTTCTGAGAACTGATTTATCACCGTAAGTATGGTTTATTATAGAGCCTCATGCTGTAAATCTGTCCTGCTCTAATGGCTGATAGAAGTCTGGCACCGCAGTGAGTTCCTGCTCATTTATTCCCTGGATATTGGGTACACTGCTGATGTGAGAATGAGCTTCCTGAGAAGTCTCTCTTAATAGAGAAATGTGAGAATCAAAGAATTTAATTCTGCTGGGATTTTCCCCATTAATCAGGTTTCTGACTGGTTTCACCATTTGTGAAACCCTTTGTTTCCTTCATCTTCATTTTTACTGCATTCCATATTTTATAGGGAAGCATTTTTTTAAATCAAAAACAGAAAACAAAGAACCAAGCAATGAATGTGAACTATTGCCTGCGTAGAACAGTTTCTTCACACAGTCCCACAGAACCAGTCTACTTTAAAAATGTGTACAGCTTCAGTTCTACTAAATATAATTTGTCTTAATGCAGACAATAATCAACACTGCATACCTCTGTGGGGGAAGAAGGAGGGCTGGGAAGACAAGGGATCCCATATATTCTTTAAGATGATTTATGTAGTCTCATGAAATTATTTAGAGGCTTGGAAGGGGCATTTAATTCACTACAGGAATTCCTCGCCAGTGCAAGCAAGGATTAATTCATAAGTAGTCTGGGATTGTAGAGTACTTTACAGTCCTTACTTTGAAGGTGTCCCTGTAATGCAAAGTACTGTCAGTGTGTAGAAGTGACACAGTAATGTGAAGGATGACTCTTGGAGAGTATGTCTGAATGGAAATCATAACTGTAGCTGCAGCTCAGCATGCCTGAGCTAGCTGCAAATAGGCTGCTTTGGGTAAGGCTATCCTATGTCTGCCCCCATCTGAAAGCTGAGTGAGCACAAAGGAAAACGGCAGTGGCTTTTCCCTCTCTGCTGTTTGAAAAGACACCTGCGTAAAAGAAGCAATTGGTTAAAGTTCAGCTTCAGGAAAGCTGAGATCAAACTGTTCAGATCTACTGAGTATCTCTTCCATAATATCTATACTATGGGATACTTGTCAGTGGGTTTCTTGTAGGTCCCTCCAATAGAACTTATTATCACATAGCAACAGCCTTAATGTCTATGTCTGTCTGAGAAGCCCAGTGCTAGCCAAGCACAGATCTAAGCATAGGGATATGTGCATTTTCATACTTAATAATTGCCATTTAGTCCATTAAGAGTGAGTCTTCCTCTGGTAAAGGTCCAAAAGATCCAGTTACAGCAGGTTGTTCTCTGAGTAATGTGTTAATGTGAACGTCGCTCCCATCTTCTATTCTCAGTCTTTTTTATTTTTTTAAAATTCCGATTTTGCTCCAAAATATTTATCCTGCATTCAGAGCTGTCTTTGGGACAAGCCACCATTACCTTTCTCCCTCAACAACTGCCTTCTCTGGGAACAATGAAACTGGCAATGAGCTCAGTGGGTGCACAGAAGTCAGCCTCATTCCTATCACATCTGGGAAGGTCTTAGGAAAAAAACCGTCAAGACACACTACAATGGACTTCATCATTCCGAAGGAAAATATGCGGTTCTTGACTCTGCAAGCAGAGTCCTGCATAACCAGGTAATGTCCATAGTGGGAGGGAAGGATTTGCAGCTTGTTACTATAGTAAAGATGGACCCTCTGGCACCCCTTCTTTTTACAAGGGGAGAATGGGGCTCCCTGTGGGGATCTTTTACAAGTGCTGATTCTTCTGGAGGGAATTTTTTTGCTGAACACTTATTTAAAATAGCCTTCTTTTCCCTGCTTCAGCTGAGCTCACTGTGGCTTCCACTTTGCTCCTGCCTCAGCCCAGGCCTATCTTCCTCTGTAAAATAAAGGAGCCCACTGACTTTTAAAGAACTCATATTACTTTTAAAGGAAAAAAAAAGAGTGAATTGTGTTTATATTTAAATGTAGATTGATATAGGATTTACTACGAATTACTAATATCCCCTCAGATTTCATGAATCATCATCAAAGAATGAAGAGCCACAACAGAGATTACTTCTTGAAGTGATGGTCATGAAGTTACAGTCATTCCCAATATTCTAATTTGTGGGAGCCTCATTACCTGATGTAGACCATGGAGATGACACTTTCTTTAAAGGTATTTTAGTAATTTATTTCATTTTCTGTGTCAGTTTAGACATGTTGTTGGTCACCATCACTGCTGGAAATGTGCAAATTTCCCAATGTTCAGTTTCTATGTACAATGGTGTGTATAACATGAAAATTATAAAGAGCAAAATTCAACAAGGGCGTGAGCAATTTTTGTCATTTTTAGTGTTCCATGCAAATGCTTGTTTTGTCCTTTCCGTCTGGTCTCCCTCCCTGTCTATATTACATGTGTAAATTGTGTGTGCCCTGCCCAATAGCACTGAAATTTGCTACCTCTTGGCAATTTGAGGGCAGACAAAGGGGCATCTGTTGTATGTTGTGACTTTCTTTTTTTATGCCTGGTGATAATGTTGATACAGATACTTTGATCTTCAAGCAGTTTGACTTCATGGAAGAGATTCTGACCATGTGGATGTCTAAGCAACTACCATCAGCTCATAAATCTAAATAATTTTCAAACTCTCCTACTGGTTTTATGATCTCCTAAATTATACAGTCTGAAGTATTTTTCAACTGTTCCACATTTCTGGGTAAGTCTTGGAGATGGTGAAAGCTAAACCTTTAGCGTCCTGTTTCTATGTCAGGAAGGGCACAGGCAACATTTGTAGGCCTGGGCAGATGAAGATGGTTTTCACCTGCTTTTTTCTTGAGCAGATGTTTGTCATGCTTAACATCCATTCTTCTTTTACACCTTTATTAAAAGCCTCCTCTCCACACGGCATAAATTTTGCAGCCTACTTGAGCTTTCATTGATGTTGCAAAGGTCTTCCCATGGCAGATATGAATAAAGGATGGATATTTTAATATTTTTTTGGTAACAACTCTGAGGTTTAGAAGAGGGTTATTGTTACCACTGGAATGTAATAAAATCCTCTTTTGAACACTGATGTAAGGTGAACTCTTTTCATGCCCGTGTCTGTGCCGGGGTATGTGAGCAGTACTCTTACAGGCTTCAGACCATGCTCAGTCTTCCTCAAACTGGTCTTGACAATTTCAAAACTGCCCTGAATTAAGGACTCCCTCACATCTCAGATCAGCACCTTACAGACACAACTCTGGGCTTCCTTTCTCTGATAAAATTGCTATTTGAAAAGTTGTTTCTTCCAGACTTTTCAGATTTCTGAAAATTTGTGATTTGTAGAAGAAATTCCACTTAGCCAGAAATGTCCTGATTAAGCAGAGGAGGAAGAAGAGAAGAAAGACCTTCACATTGACCTCTCCTCCTCTTCAGAGTTCCATTTTAGGCACTGACTACTGAGTCCTTCTAGTCTCATTCAGACCAAATGTGAGGTTTGGCCAGATTTTCTCTGATGAATGGCTCCAAGTAGGGCTATTTCATTGTATTGAATATCAGCAGGTTAAAATTGCTGAGGCATCTGTCAAAGAACAGTAATTATCACTGCTTTCCTCTTATCCAAATCCTGCGTGGCCAGCAATGGAACTTTGCAGCTGGAAGGAAACAAAGAGCCATTACTTTCAGTGCATGCTCCTGATCGGGTTATGTATTGATAGTTTGTGCTAGGAAGAAGGGTTTATGAGTGCCTCTGGCAACTAGTGGTTTGAGCTGTGCACCTATAAATTTTAAGTTGGCAATATCAAACAAAAATTATTCTCTGGCTATAGCCTGAGGTAACAGGGAGTGGGAAAAGCCAAGCTGTGCTACTAATCCATAACTACAGAAATTACCTCCATTCCAAGACAAACACTACATAAAATTTTAAAAGCTGTCAGCCCTATATATATATGTATATTTATATATATATATGTCATAAAATGTCAGTAGTGTAATTCAAACCCACCTTAGAAATTGTGATATATTACATTTTGTCATTTATGCAGTTCTGGATCAGAGTTAACTAAGAACAAAGGTTGACAGCCATTCAGGAGCTCATTCTGTCTAATGAATATTATTACAAAACCATTTTACTTTTATGACAACATTTGGTAATTAATTACCAGACAGCACGTAGACAATAATACAAATATACTATTTTAAAATAATTAAGTTTCATTCAAAATATCAAAAATTTGCAAATCTCCATATAATTATTGTGGTTTTCACTATGTTATAGCTGAGAGAAGACTCTAACATTAGAAATTTGGCAGCAGTTGCATTTGAAAACTTCCGTTATGTGTTTGGAAGATATCCCCCCATCTGTTGATGAAGTAAAATTATAAAAAACATTGGACTGAAATCAAATGTTTTTAATAACCAGTTTTCTTTTCCCCAACAATAAAATAAACATAGTATAACAAATAAAATGTAAAATGCACAATGGTTTACACAAGACAATTTTTTCAGTTTTATGGGACATTTTGAAATGTTCTCAGTGGAGTTTCTCAGGTATTTTAGGCAGGTGTTTGTGCTATCTGTAAGCCCGACTTATTATAATGAATTTCATTTTGTGGGAATCTACTTAACTCACCCTACTCAGTTAAATTATTTAGCAATTAATTCTGCTTTGTCTCTAACTCTTTGCTGCATCTGTGCTCCATAGCTAAGGAACAGAAATTGAAACAGTGTTGGAGTTGTATGCTTCATTAGCCAACAGACCTTAAAAGGCAGATACAAAATACAGTCAATATATGTTATTTTCTGACTTCTCATTAGGGCATAATGCTGTAGGTTTCATTTTTGTCCTTCAATATGCCTCCTGTCCTTAGATCATGGATGTGTTGGAACATGCTGAAGCTTCTCTCCTGTCTACTTTTCCCTTCCTCTGCCCAGATAATAGCTCTGGCTGCAAACTTCTGCTGTGGAAAATGTACTCCCTGATCTGTTAAGACATTCTTGTAGTCTTGAATTGCCAGAAATTGCACAAACTGAGGACGCATCTCTGGGTCCAAGCATGGTCCTCAAACACTGTTTTTGACTGTTGGTGGTATCTGGGAGGCACTTCTCCACCTGATCTCCAGGCCTTAGTCTTGCTTGCTCACCTTTTATGGAGGACTGCTGAGCTCTTCTTTGAATATCTTCAATAGGGTATTGGTGAATTTGCCACTTATTCCTGTAGCCCTCACCTTGTGGTTTGAATTTGCTGTATCCTGTGTGAGGAATTCTTTGTTGTAGGCAAGTTGCATGAAATCATCCTTAATTCAAATCAGGATACAGTAAAATGCAAATGCATTTATTCATTTGCAACATGCAAACAGAAATCACAGTTTCAGGCACTTAGAAGCCCAGGAGACAGAAAATCATGCTGAAACTACTGTCACCAAGATCCAATCAGAAAAGCCTCTCCCCTTGTATTTGCATGACTTGCAGTAGATGCTTCCCAGATGTATTTCTTTGTACACAATCTGTGCCTCAGGTTGTGCTGCCCAGGGAAACCCATTCTTTGCAGAGTATGCCAGATTTTATAGCTCATCCCACTCCTGTGATCCTCTGTATTCCTCCTCCCTTCCACCTCCCACTGCTCTACACATTATCTCCTTCAACATTATTCTAGCAATACCTGTAACACAGCTTGGAGAGGTGATGGTTGGACAGTGTGACTAAGCTTTAATATATCTAAAGAACTGATCTAGTCAAGAATGAAGATACTGGGGTACAAAAAAGGGGGAGGAGGTATCCCTTTCCACTTACGGACTCATTTTACCTGTCAGATGGGAGAAGAAGCCATACCTGCAGGGTAGGGAGAGTCCAAATTTGGCAGGACCAAATGGAAAGGAGGGACTGGACAAATACCAGTTTGTTATGCCTTGACTTGTACAGATGTGAGACATTTACATCTGAGCCAGTCATCTCAGGCTGTGTTTGTTACTAGTGGAGAGAAACAAGTATGTATTACCACAGAAAGATTTCTTTCCTTAAGTATCTCATATACATAAAACAAGTATCTCAATAGTTCAAATGGCTCCCTCTCCACAAGTTCGTTACTTATTTCCATTTACAACAAAGGCATCCCGGGGTGGCATGTACAGATTTTGATATCTGATGTTACACAATTGAAGCATTGAGTGAAACATATCCTGGGTTTAGTGGGTGCGTTTCCTTGCAGAACATGTCTCAACCAATGGACTTGAAACCTGTCTGTGTACTGGTAAATAGTTCAATGACAGGAATGTATGTACTGACTCTGTACTTGACTTACCTCAGTGGGAGTCAGTTAATTTTGGGAGACACTAGACAGGAATTGGTAAGCTTTGAGTTTCAGTCTTCAGGAGGCATTTTTACTAAGATGTTACACTTAAAATGCTAATGATTATATGATTTAATTCAGGGGTAACAACAGGCTTTTATTAGAAATTCAGACTTCAATCTAGTTGTCTTCTCTGCTGGAAGACAGAGAAAACTATGACAAATTAAGTGTCAAGTGTGATATACAGATAAATGTTGCCATGAAGCGTGTTCCTCTAGAATTTAACCAGGCCTGTAAGCCAGTGTATCACTGTAAACTAGATTTGGTAATGGTAAAGTCAATTCTAAATGTCTCCTTTGCGTATCTCAATACCCATCAGTCTTCTTTTGCGTAAGATCTGTGTGATGACCAAAATTTTTTGAAATGCATGAAACAATTTTAAAATTTCAAGAAACATTTTTTCACAATTACCTTGTAGGCAAGTGTAATTTTCTACTGTAAATAGCACTGAGCTCAAACGTCTTGTGTAATAAGTGTCTTGAGTCCCTTTAGACTTCGAATTCTCAGTTACACATTGATTTTTAGTGCAGTAGATAGATAAGGAAAAGCGAACTTGTTAGCGAAATCAAGGAATGCATCTAGTCCTTCGTTAATTCAGATGCGGGCTTTCTGAGAAGCATTTAGCCTAACATTACCAAGTGTCACTTTCTACTTATCAGCTGGAACTGGCATGAAGGTAGGCTCTCCTGCTCCATTTCACAGTTACAGTGACTGGTTTCTGAAGATAGAGAGTTCAGTCAGGTGATTCACTCAGGGTGTTATGACAACTGAATCCTTATTTTCTCTCCTGATTTCACAGCAGTTCCCCTAGATAAGGCTTTGAAAGACAGAGCTAATAGGGTGCTCGTGAGCAACATGACTTTACTTGTTAGAAAGCTGGGGGCACTTGTGTTGCTTAGACAAGGGTGGTGCTGCTCCCAGTTTCTTTTATGTGGATATTCCTTCTTCAGGGAGTAACATGTTGAACAGCAGTGATTTGTATGATTTCTTCAGGACAACTTGATTCCTTTGCTTTGAGAAGAGGACAATACAGTGCTTTTATCAAAGCTTTGGAAAAGCTTTGATAAATGAGTTGTCCACTCTCATTATCCCATAAGAAAATAGGGTTGTTGAAGCACCTAGCTGTGTGCTTGCAGTTCCCTGTGTTTATTTGCTGTTCAGTTATTTATTTTCTGTTAGTTGCTGCTCAGCTTGAGTCCTGTTGGCACATCTAGCATTCCTAGGAAAAGGTTTTGAAAATCAGAGGTATATAAGCTCTCTACCTGCTGCCTGAGAATCCTAGTTTGTTGACTGTGTTGCTCCTCTTAATTGTCTAGTCCATCGCCTTCACCAACAGAAAATAATATTGAAAGATCATACAAAAAAGCTTCATGAAAATTTCACAGTATTTGATCACCCCTGCACTTCCATGATAGAATCAGTAAGATTGCACAGGGTTTTTCTAGTCAAATGCGAATCATGAAGGTAGATTTACTGATCTTACAACATTTGAATGATCTTGGCTAAAAAAAAGTTGCTTATGTTTGCACCATACCTGTTTAATAAAAATTGTTATCCTAAGCACATCTTTGCAGCTGTGGGTGCATGATTAACAAAAATAGAGGAGGACAAGAACTGAAGTATTTTCAATAGTACATGTGGCTTGTCGAATCTAGACAACTCACTCAAATAGAAAAATACTTTGACTTGTTTTTATTTTTGTTTCTGATGTTTAAGTTACACTTATTAGGTACAATTAGATATAGTAACAGCTCTAATAGCAGCTATTTTGAACAAAAACCACCTCAGAATATAGTATAGCTTCTTTGTTTCTGTTTTGCTTAATTATATAGTATATATTTTATAATTGTAAATAAGATGGCACAAAAGATGCAAATAGAAATAAAGGTAGAATTTTGAATGAGCTTGAGGTTAAAAATCGTTTCACCAAAAACATGGTTTTGAGCTAAAATTGGCTGTTGGAGTTGCTTGAACACTGTTGAAGAATACAGAACAGTGAGGATCCTATGTTGCATATGCTTTGCACATTCAGATGTAGTTTGCACATATCAACTTAGGCCTAATCGATAAAAAAATTCTCAATAGCAAATAAATGGATAAGTGGTAAATGGTAAAAAGCAGTTGCTAATGAAACCCGGGGTTTCTTTCTGTTGTTGTTCCAGACCTTATTTAGCTGTTCTCCGTACACAAATAGCAGGTATTTCTATAAAATTCCCCTCAAGTTCCAGAGTCTTCTCGAAAGTGACTTTACATGTGAAAATAATTTTTTACTTTTAAAATTTTTTTTCCGTGCTTAGAGCAGATCCACTTTATCACAGAAAATAACATTTACTGCACTTACTAGCACATTACGTTGAAATTATTTAAAATTGTATGAGATGCATTTCAAAAAATCCAAGTTTTTTGTAAAATCTCTTCCCTCCAAAAGGCAAAAGGCATTGAGATCAATATCAGACTGAAAAGCTAAAGATGAAATATTTTAAAGTTCATTGAGAAGGAAATGTTAGACAAGAGTGACCATAATGCCTCCTAAACCAGTCTTTCAAATTATTTACTTTAGGCTGCAAAAGGATCATATGCATTTTCTAATTAGCGTCTGTTGCCAATTATGTGTTATTCTGGACAATTCACAGAATATATGTAAAAGATCTCCAGTTGGTATACATCATCACTGTCACTTAGGATGCTCATTAAAATGGAAGATATTTTCTTTTTTTTGGAGTAAAAATCTTCTGTCTAAAATGTTGCTGTGTATTCATCCATAGTGACATTTATAAGATTTCTTTTTATATCTTCATGGTTTTCTCCTCAATAATATATTTTCCAGTCAACCACTAAGTACTTTCCTATGAGTCTTATTACAAGAGCTAGCTAGTTGCCTGCAAATGCATTTTTTATCATTTAATAGGCTCTAATATGTGGTTGAAAGGCCAGCCTGTACCATAACATGCATAACTGCCATAGTCCAACAAGGGTGTAGTCCAGCTGAAAATGAAGGTTTAAGCATACTGTAGGTGTTGTCCCTCTCCTGCCCCTGGTAGCCCCAGGAAGTGTCTGATGCACAAGGAACACACCTTTTTTAATATGATATTTCCCCAACTTATGCTCAAAATTACTGTTCTCTTCCTGCCTTGACTGGGCAGAAGGCTCCCTCAAAGGAGGAATTTGAAGCCCAGGCTCCTCTTCCGCTACTCTCTCATGGTGTTGGCTTGAAACACGTATGGTATTAATAACTAATTAGAAATGAAGGAGAAGAAAGGCTGTCAGTAAAGTAACATGATTTTACTCTCTTCCTCAGCCATGGCACCTGTTGGCCATCGGTGTCACACCTCCTCAGGGAGCAGCTGGTGCCTCTCACACATCAAGAACATATCCTGTAATGAATCCGGACAGCAACATCCATCCAGCCCTGCCATCACACTGGGATTACACCTCTGTTGTCTCCAGCCTCACCTGCAGCCCGGGGGAGCACAGGTGTAACTGAGAACCTCTCCTGGCTCCCCGGCACTGCTGTTGCTGGAGATGTGGAATGTGGTCTGACCTGACACTCGAGGTGCGGAGGCTGGGAGTGGGACAGTAAATGGAATTCTTCTCATTTTGACCTGGAAATTGAGCATGTCTGGGACGCAAACATGAAACCAGTCCTTGTAACTAATTTGTCAACATTTTCTGGGATGCCAGCCTACCTGATATAAAATTTTGTCTCCCCACATCAAATATTTTGCATTCTTGCCTTTGGTTTAATAAAACAAGCATTTGGCTCTGCAAGTAATCCTTCCCCAAATTTTTTTAAAAAATGCATTATCACACTGTCATGGTAAGGAACATCTCAGACATATGGGACATTTTCAGGTTTGCTGGCTGCTCTGGATGTCTCTGCATCATAGATTGACAGGACTTGGAGTATTCACCCCTGTCTCTGAGTAGCAGAAAGTGTTTTGGTTTGACTTTAGGAATTCTTGTTGCCCATGTTGTTTCAATAAAGCCCATAGAAAAAAAACATGGGATGTCAGAAGACAGAAAAGGGCTTGTGCAGCTGCAGTGTCCCCTCAAGATATGGTGGTGTCATTTGGCAATGTCCTGGCTGACATCTCTGCCCCTTTTTGTAAGAATAGGGTTTTTTTCTAACATTTTTTTCCACCACTACTTTAATTCAGGAAATGTAGTGAAAGGTTTAATTTAAACAAATAATTCTCTGTAAGAACATGCTGGTTTTGACTGGGTTAGAGTTCATTTTCTGTAAAGTAGCTAATGTGAGGCTATGTTTTTGGATTTGGGATGGAAACAGTGTTGATAATTCAGGGCTGTTTTCCTTACTGATGAGCAGGGTATGCACAGAGCCAAGGCCTTTTCTGCTTCTCACCCCACCAGAGAGTGTGATGAGAGTGCACAAGAAGTTGAGAGAGGACACAGTTGGGACTGGCTGACTGCAGCTGACCAAAGGCATATCCCATACTGCAGGACACCATGCTCAGCTTGTAAAGCTGGGGGAAGAAGCAGAGGACATTTGGAGTGATGACTTCCCAAGTCACTGTTATGCGTGATAGAGTTCTCCCAGAGGTGGCTGAACACCTGACTGCTCATGGGAAATGGTGAATGAATTCCTTGTTTTAATTTGCTTGTGTGAGCAGCTTTTGATTTACCTATTAAGCTGTTTTTTTCTCAGCTGGTGTTTTCTCACTTTTCTCTTCCAGTTCTCTCCCCTACCTGACTAGGACCAAGCGAGCGAGTGGCTGTGTGGAGATTAGTTGCCAGCTGGAATTAAACCACAATAGGAAGAAACCCCTATCTCAGCCAGTATGCAAGGGGATCACCTTGTTTCTCTCCAAATGCCTTATTTGAAAGTCTCAAAACAGTCTAATCAGTCAAGCTAAGTTGCATCCATTCACAAATTACCCACACCAGAGGAAGACACCAGTGCTTCAAGTCCAGGACAAACTGAGTCTGTTCTCCCTGCTGGCTGGTGGTATATTGGTCCTCTGAAATGAGGCGAGGACTCCTTGTAGAAATCTCTCTAGCCTGGGATATTACACAAGGCAAAGAAATTACCTGAGGGACTTTAGAGGCGGTACTATATCATGCTAGGAGTTCTTAATGAAAATACTACAGGTTCACCTGTCTCTCTGTGAAAATTATACATTAAATAATAAGGACTATTTAATTTCCATGTTCTTGAGACTAAATTTTCTGCTAATGTAAGATGTCTCAAGGCAGTGTATTCTGTAATTTACCTCAAAGAGCTTAAAGGGTATTGATGAGGTGTCTCTTGAATTATTGATTTTTTCCCTGTTTTTTTTCTTTATAAACTGATTAAAACACAAAATCCCTGCCAAAATAGTAAAGAAAAAATTAATCAAATTGTGACAGGCTTGTCATTGTGACAGGATCCCATGGAAAACAGTAGTTTGTGATTAATTTATGGATTAATTAAAATAATGAGATTATTTGCTATCAAAATAATTTGTAACAAATAGACTTGATAGTTTGGATGAGTTTACAAATGTGTAAAATGAATAACAATGATTTAATGAATGACATTTGACTAATATTGGACAATATTTTGATGAGGAAATAACAGTCACATCCATGTCAGTATATCTAAAGGTAGTTGTTATTTCCAATGTCCAAAAGCTGATTGTTTCCGCTGTAATCCTGCAGAAAGTTCTTTTCTTTTTTTTTGTTTGTTTCTGAGTTCCTAAATTTCTTGTTCACCTGAGATTTCAAATGTTTTCTTTCGAAAAAGACCTCTCAGTGGGTCTGTTTTGCAGTTATGTTAACGCTTGCTTAAAGTGTCCTTATTCTTTAGCCTTTTATCTTTTGAAACATGCATAGTTTGTATCTGAACACTATTTTTTATGGAAAGTACAGAAATCTTTCCAGCACAGTGTTGTGGAAAAGAGCATTATTAAGGAGGAGGACTTGTACTGAAAATATGCTTAAGAGAAATTACTGCAAACATTGATGTCTGAAAAGAAAAGCAGTCTGCAAGAAGGACTGGAGGTTTTATGCACTTATAAGTAGATCCACATTAAATGCCTAGAAATGGACATTTCCAGGAGTTGCAGTCCTGTAATTTGATTGTTTGCAGGCCAGATATAGAGAGATATTAGATTCTTAAAAGAAGATTTGAGTATAATTTAAGTGGTGGCAATATAAATACAAGTGTTTTACCCTTCAAAGTCTGGTTTATGACTGGATGCATCTATTAATCTGGAAAGGTTCCTATGCACATCCCCAGTCTGCTCTGGGATTGTGTGTGGTGATGCTCTATTTTGTTTTCCTTATACACAAAAAATGAACTTTGACTTGGGTGTAGACTCCTCGTTTTGTCCTAGAATGTCCATTTCTCCGTTTCTCCTACTTGGTACCATCTAACATTATGATTTAATAATTTCTTTATTTTGGCTTGCTTTATTGCTAAAAAGTCCCATAAATAGCAAAAAGCCTGATCAATAACTGAGTGGCCTTGCACATACGCATGCATACTCGTGCTGTGAGTGCCTCTGAAAGGCACAGAAGTCCTTCCCACCCCATGGCTAACACAAGGTGACAAAAGGGGTACCAGAACTCATAGGATACAGAGAGATATTTAGGAAAGAGGGATTAAGCAGTAGGCTGAAAATCACCCTAAAGGCAATGTTATCTTGAAGAAAAGTTGCAGGCAAGCAATTTTTTTTTTCAAGTTTTTATCCTTATGTATATCAGAACCCAGCTTTTCACCCCTTCCTCAATTAACAGATTGCATTTTGCAGAAAACCATGATCCTTAATCTTTCTAGTTGTGTATGTGTTGCCCTATCACATATGGTATGGACAGGCATGGAACACTGCAGATATTCCTGTCTAGTGTACTGGCCAGATCATCCGTCAATGAAGAAGGATCAGCACCCTTTGGGACACTAATCATGGCCCACATGGAACGAGGAATATTTTGAATATGCTATCTATAGTCAACTCCTGCACAGGATCCATACTCATTCATTACGTCTGGAGTTTTATGCCCCAGCAGAATCCTTTCCAGCTGACATTCATAAGTGCTACAGTAGGTGTCTGGCTCTCAGGCTCATCTCCCATGAGATAATTTACCATTGAGGGACTTATCAAGTCAGGGCATAAGCCTCTGACAACAGAGGAAGCTATAGCAATGGTGATGGGAGCTTATTACCTCTTTTCAAAGTATCCAGTTTAATGGATCTGAAGCTGGTCTTAATGATCTTCATGGAGGAATAGCAAAGGAGGAGCCTTGACCATATACCTCTACAGAGTGAGTAGAAGCTCTTTCAGGTCAATATTGATATTTGCTCATGTACATGTATACATAAGGCAACACACAAGGGGAATGTGGGTCTAAGCATCCCAAAGGTCTTAATGAGCTGAGCACCTTTCAAGTGCATTATTGCAATAGCTGTAGTGAGTGATCCAAAAGCTTAGGACTACGTAGCTGTGGTCTTAGGGTGCAGTGCTCCAACAGGTGCATAAACTTGTGGCTGAGAGTTTTCGCTGAGTTCCAAGCACCACCTGTCATGACTCTGTAATACGGTTGATACGCTGATGGACATGGAACCCACAAGTGGCTCCTTGCAGGTGCCTTGTCTACATCTAGCAGCTTGAGCAATGAAAGGTGGAGGCTTGGGCTTTGTGCTGTGCTCATCTGCATGGTGTAGCTAGTACACCATTAACTTACCACTGTCTAAACAACATCCTGCAGTGTGCATGGGCTAGGATGGGTGAATGGCTGATCCTAAGGAGTCTGGCAGCATGGCTAGAGGCTGTCATGCCATTTACCTTCAGGTCAGAAAAGGGCCCTGACTTGTGTTAATTACTAGGAGAATAATACTCCCATATGACCGCTGGTTCTGCACCAACAGATAGATGGAAGATAGGATACCCTTTCATTTCAGGCTTTTACCTCCTGCAAGACATATGGGGACATCAAGAAGCTTGATTAAGAGGTTTGTGTGGGCTTTCTGGAGCCCAGTGAGGGGAGTGGGGGCATGTCATGGATACAGGAAGGACATAGTTGCAGAAAACAGAAAATATGACTCACAGCCCGGTCTTCATGGCAAGTTAAAACAACAGGGACAGAAGGGTTTAGTAGAGGAAAGAGATACAAAAAGGACATTGCAGGGTAGAGCTGGGACAATCTGTTCAGGCCCATTTGGAAGAAATGGACACAATGTTTTGTTGTAGGAGAAATCTATCTCTCTAACTTTTCTCCAAGCCCCTGGCCCCTTTCCAGAGTGCTGCTGCCTTCCTACTGAAACTGTCCTTTTTCTACTACTATTATTTGGAAAGATGTGAATGCAGGGACACTGGCTACTAGGTACTATTTTATCTCTTTTTTGATAGCTCTGTACAAACTAATATATCTGAAAAGCCATAGGCACTGGTTTTATACGCATAGCTGTACAGTGGGACTGAAAGACCACTTTCAATTGTTCTGTTGCCTTTTCTGGCAGGGACTAGTTCTGCTACACAGTGAGGGAAACTAAGCGCATCATTCTTAAATTTGCACACTTGTGATACAAGAATTAACTTTGCCACAGGGCTTGGTCATTGCAGCATCTTGCCAAGACTAAGTCTGTCCAAAGTATAAACAGACATGAAACTTTTAAGCCAAATCTCCTGTTGCAGATAGCTTTTAGCTGTCTGTAGTCTTCTCTTACCAGAAGAGATTTTTTTTTCTACCTAGTTTTACACAGAAAAGCATATTTTCTTCTTGATGTTAGGAATGCTAGGCTGAAGGTGACTTGGCATTGTGGCACCCTTAAGCACATAAGACCCCTTATGCCAATCTTTTCATGAATAAAAAACACTCCGGACTCCAAATTTTGCACATAGGTACTGTTAATTACCCAGGTCCTTTTTTGTGCAAATGGGGTGCAACTGAGAGAGAGCTTATTTCTAGCTAACAATGTGGAGCTGTTGTGTGGTTTAGGCATGATATCACCATGGAGGGACCTGTAAACTAAGTTCAGCTGTTTGGCAGATTTTCATCTATGTAAATTCCTCTGTAAATTAATTCTGTGGCCACAGCTTATAAACTTTACAAGAAAGCAGTCTCAGGACTTCTTTTTCTTGTCAGTTTCAGATATTGATACTTAACTGTAGATGTTGCAAAAGTAATCACTGGGGTTAGAGAGTCTATAAACTGTAAACAGACATATAAACTTCCAGTACTTTTTTCCTTCTTTAAATACCAACTTTAGTCTACGCATTTTCAGGGTTTGCAAGTAACACACTCACACACCCACACCTAAGCCTAAATAAAACCAGTCCACAGTTAAATCCTTGAAAAATGTGAGCATAAACTCCAGCTATAAGTATCCAAATGAAATATTTATATGTACTAGACATCTTGTATCAGGAGGTGGTTCTCTTGCTGTTGTCATAAGTCAGCCCTTCACTCCCTGTGTCTGCTTCAAATGCTTTTATCCCCGGGAGCAGAAGGCTTGCTTCAAACATCCTGCTTGCTTGTCAGCAGGGTTGATGCACTGTATTATAACAAGCACTCACCACAACTGTTGTTCACAGGCAGCATTTTTAGCTCTACAGGCACAACCCACAAGATTGTCTATCAGCATAATCATTATTTATCCAAAGTTCTCCCAGTAAATTGAGCCTAACTAGTGTTTCCTTGGGGAAAATATGCAGAAGCTTTTATTTTATTATTGCTCATGTAGAGAAATCAGCATTTCTCCAACAGTGGTAGGATCTGGACAAGGAATGCACCTCATAGCTGTTGCATTGTTTCTCCTGTATGGCAATGGCTTACAGTCAAGTGCTTAACCTAGGATGAACTGGCAGAAACACAGCCAATAACTGTGCACTATTTACATTGTAGGCATACTTTAGTTGCACAGTTTTATCCTTAATGCTGCATCTCCCTTAGCTGAGAGATTAATTGCATTTAACTGGTTTGGTCAAAGCTGCTTCATGTTCCACAAGCAGTTCTCAGAGACTGCCCAGGGATCAGTAGCTCTAATTTCCATAGAGAAAAAAAGTGAGTCAGACTAGACATACTGTGTGACAGAAATGGGCAGCTGAAGCTTTGGAAAAGATTTATGATGTAAATTGAGATATGTGTATATTGTCTGTTTACAAAAAGAGACCCTGCAACAGATAGGTGTATACTAATGTAATTAACACAAATCAGCAAATGCAATAAAGGAATTTAAATATCCTGACCCAATCATACAATTTTTTTTTCTTAAAAAATAGAAATTAAACAGAGAGTAAAAGGTGGCAGGGGTGTTCCACCACAAAAACGATATCAAGTTGGTCTATGTAACTATACAAGCCCATTAATACATTCTCCTTACCCTGTGCCTTTGTGGAAACTCTATTTTTATAACTTAAACCATAATGGAGCTGGCACATTATTATTACTATTATTAGTAGTAGTAGTATTAGCAGTAGTAGTAACATTACATTACTACTATTATTATGAGCCCAACTTGTTTGGGTACCCCTACCTGTGAATACAATACAGGGGGATTTTTTTTTTTATTCTTGTAACCCATGACAAATTTCTCATATAAAGGTTTGCTTGAGCACAAAAACTTCTAATTTGTGACTAAATTGTATTTCACGTCACACTGAGAGACTTTATGAAAACAACAGTATTAATTAAAATAATAGCAATTTCCATTTTCATTTAATTGCAATGGCATATTTTTAAATCAATTTGTTGAATAATATATGAAATTACAGGTGATACTTGCATAATGATAGAATGGAGGTTGTGACATATCAATAAACTGTTTCTCATGATACTGTTAACATACCAATCTTCCCATCTCCTCCCCCATATCTCCTCCAGCTAAAAATTGATCAATTTAGGTTATTCTATATTCAAAAGCTGATTGATATAAATAGTATCTGCTCAAACGTACACTATATTCTAATAAGGTTCTCAAGTATTGGCTTTAGTTCATTTTGATAAATATTTAAAGAACAGTCCTTCTAAATGTAAAGGCAATGAGTCGGGCAACAAATTGAAGTGTTGGTTGCTATTGTGCTATCGAGAATTTGAAAACTTTTGGGAGTTTTCTACTTATGAGGAAAGCATTTGGTTTACTATTGCTACCTTAACTTAGACATCTGACTTTCAGACATATATCTATCTCCACTTACTTGCTGTAATCTTTGCAGGGACCTCAGCATTTCCAAAAGGCAATTTATCCCATCTGTTTTGTCTTGCTATGCAGATACTGTAAATATCTAACTTTCAATGCCCAAAATAAGATTAAATTTATCCATCGTATTAGATAATGAGAGATATCCAAAATTGCCCTCATCAGATCTTTGCTCTCTGCAAGGTCTATTATATAAGATTATTGTCTGTTCACAAGGATCCTAAATAACCCTTAAAGGCTTTGATTTTTCACTGCTGCTGAACAAAGTATCTTTAGTAGCTTCTCTCCATGTACTGACAAAAAGAGTTGCAAAACTCACTCTGTAACCTCCGGCTTTTTTCCTGAGACCCTAGGAAATACAACCACCCAGACATGCATAATTTTTGGCATATACTTGGCATATCAGTAAGGATTTCCTAAATAATTGTTTATTCCTAATGATAATGTGAATGTTTTGACAAAAGGTTTATTGAAATGAAAAGCAATCCTTGAATTCTTTGCATATTTTATTTTTCTTTTTGATTTCCAACTCACACACATCTGGCATATTTTACATGTTTGCAATAAAACATGGTTACAATAGCTTAAGGAATTTATATATCCAAAATATTTCACCATGATCTCAAGATGAAATGAACTTGTCCTCCAGATGTTCAATAGTCTCCCAATTCTAAGCTACAAACTCAAGATATTGCTTACAGACAGGTGATGAATAACTTAATCATTACGCTGATCCCCATGATTGCCGAATCTTTTAAATACAAACAACAATGAAGAAGGAAATTTAGTGCTAAACTTACTAATACAAGGTGAATAACAAATAAGTAATCACATCGATAAATAATGATATGTTTCTGGTGCAAAGTGCCAATACAAAGAATCCATTATCTTTTTAAATAAATGACTGCAAGTGAGTGTAAATTCTGAGAAAATTACATTCCTGTTACATGCCTCATAGCCCTACCGACACAATATGTACATCTATGACAATACAGTCACCAAATATACAAAGAAGAAACATGAATTAAAGTGTATATACCCCTGGGTGTGTAATTTGATCAGTACAATGTGCAGAAAATTATTCTGATAATTATCATTACAGTATTGTAAAAGATGAAGTGCCTTAATCTGAGTGGCTTCAGGTGAGATTTTCAGAAGAACTGAAAAGAACAACCTCAGTCACCTTTACAATGAAACTAAGGCTCAGGTCCTTAGAGGACAAATTAGGTAAAAAATCAATGAGGGCTCTCTTGCCCGTGATTTGTAGGCCAAATATTAATAATCCAGAAGTATAGCACTTTGTCTGTATTGGGAGTCATTAAGCATTACAAAGCATTAAACTGAACTTCCCTCTTTGCTCCCTTTCTGTCTAGTTTTTGAATTTAAAAGGGAGGAAATTAATTTTTATTGTATAAAGTATAAATATGGCAAATGATGGCTTTTCATCCAAATGCTTCATGAGCAGAACTCCACTTCGTTGGGGTAAACTTTAGATTCAAAAAGTGAAAAACATATGTGGGTAGAAATGTCAAAATTACTGTTTGTTCCCAAATTCAACCCTTTAAAACAAGCTGTACCCTTAGGCAGATCTCCAGTCTGATTTGTGTGAATGCACCTGTTCCTTCAAGACATCAGGTTTAAAGTACATGCAAGTTGTAACTCCACAATAAAATTAAGAAACAGTTTTGTTCTTTATACAAGGTTTTACTTTTACAAAAGTATCCCTTTAAAGTTAAGATGTGCATCTGATGTACAAAGTATCAAACATATTTTTTTTAATCTCAGCTTGAAAAGAGGCTGGAGATGGGATGCATGTTAGGTTCAAAGCCTAAACATTGAAATAACTGGACACAAGATTCCCCAGAATTTTCAAAAGTCTCTTGTGGCGCATCCTACTACCTTTTCTCAGTAAAGAAAGATATATGAAATAATTACCAAAACATTTCCTAATTCATATAATTTACATGATACAAGCTTGCTTCTCAGCAGCTGGTGTTCAGTTGTGAAAAAACACACAAAGTAAAATGGTTGCTGACTACAATGTACAGCTATTGCTGGGTGTAATGGAATGTACAACGGAGGTCAATGCAGACGTGGTTTTCCACCAGAGACTACACCTTTCATTGCAGCACTTGTGCTCTCAGCTTTACCTGGGCTTTCAGTTCTTCATTCAGTTTCAGTATCTGTTCTGATGTTCATAATGCCACCGGTTAAAATCTATGTTAAAAGCTACGATGCTTCCAGAAGCCATGCCAGTAATCAGAGTTCTGAAAAAGATATCAAAGATGGTGATGTTAATTCTCCTTTACCTTCTTGAGGGATAGTTTATCATAAACAGTAAAAAAGCTAAAAGAACAAGGCACTTTTTGCAACACTGTCTGAAGATTAAGATCATGGGTGATGACCAAGCTTGCAATGGAGATGCTACATTTAGGTGTTGACATATGAGCCAAACTTCCATGTTGCCATTCTGGTCAAGCGAGATGAGAGGTCCATTCACTCACCTTCACATAGTTAAAATCAAAGAATCTTAGAATCATAGAATCCTGTTCCAACCCCCCTGCCATGGGCAGGGATACCACTCACTACACCAGGTTGCCCAGGATCCCATCCAACTTGGACTTGAACATTTCCAGGAGTGGGGCATGCACAGCTTCTCTGGGCAATTTGTTCCAGTGTCTCACCATCCTCTAAGAACTTCTTCCTAATATCTAGTCTAAATCTCTCCTTTTTTAGGTTAAAACTGTTCCTCCTTGTCTTATCACTACCCGCCCAAGTAAAAAGTTGCTCTCCCTCCTTCTTGTAAGCCCCCTTTAAGCACTGAAAGGTCACTTCCCTAAAGTTAGATCTTCTTCAAGCTGAACAATCTCAACTCTCTCAGCCTGTATTCGTAGGAGAGGTTTTCCAGAATAATGTCATTTGAGATGCTCTCATATGTTCTGCCTTGATTCCAGTTGCCTCTGCAGAAAGGTGTGGGTCTTCACTAGGTCCTTTGCCATGGTCACCCAAGGCATGCACTCAGACCACTGAGGTATCTCAAACAGTACTAACTGGCTATGAGTAGACAATCAAATTAGGCCCTAATCAGTACCTTCAGTGCAGCCTGAGATCAACTCTCTACAGGTCACTGGACAGGTACTTTAGAATGAGCTTAATTGTCTTTTAGATTCCACAGGCTGTAGCAAATAAATCACCGCTGTTATTACAGAAACTTATTCCTCTAGCTCACAAGAAGGCACCTGTGTGAAAACACTTTCATTCAGATGTTTTAGAACCTAGCTACATAATTTCAGGTATTTCATGATACTAGAGGTGACCTAGGATGGCTGACATGTCTATGCTGGCTGGCAGCTGGGACACAGGACATGTGGAGCTCTTTGCACATGGGGCTGCAGCTGGGATCAGCTGGATATCCTAGGGCCTCCCAGACATAATGAGATGCCTCTGCGAAGACAACTGAACTGGTGCCTTAATCATAAGCTGATCACACCCTAGTACTCCTAAAAAGCTTCATATTGAAATGTAGCCCCAGATTTATGTTGTTTTGGTAGCAATAGTTGAGGTGATTCTTCAGTTATCCCATATCTAATTATGGTAGCTCAGTTTAAATATTGGATAAGGTGTCTAGCACCACTTCTATGAATCCATACAAAAACCATTCTCTGCTTAATTATGTGATTAAAGCCAAGCAGGTCCTTAAAACATTTTGTACAGATGGGGCTTCCCAGCCTTGTATTGCAATAAAGGATGGAGAAAATAGGCTAGCTGAAATTTTTTTCAGTGTAAATAAATCCCTTTGAACAACTCAGAGTATATGATGTATGTATAAACTGCAAAGCTCTAGAAGCAAACAGGCTTCTTTCTGTAAGTTAGTTTCAATAAGAGTAAGTTTGAGGCAAAAAAAATTGTTTCAAGTCATCTATGCACACCTGAGTAAATTAGATACCTATTTTGCTTAAAGGTGTTTTTGTTACTTTACAGAATGGATAGGAAAGCTGAAAAGTGTAAGAAAAAATTAACTTAAATGAACACTGTATGATTTTTCTAATATCCTAGGAATTCTTT
The DNA here is from genome assembly GCF_003984885.1 of Neopelma chrysocephalum. Taxonomy (NCBI): domain Eukaryota; kingdom Metazoa; phylum Chordata; class Aves; order Passeriformes; family Pipridae; genus Neopelma; species Neopelma chrysocephalum. Next base: position 1,691,868 of record NW_020897702.1, read on the forward strand.
GCATGTCATGAGTTTGTATATTGATAAGGAATACAAGACTGATGCATGATGCAAACAAAAAACCATAAATGCAACATATAGGCTTACAATATAATCACAGTAGAAGACTGAGGGACCAGATGCATGTATCTTGTACATTGACTGTGGGCATATCAGTGACACAGCAGTACTGCAAAAATCTAGGCTTGTACACCGCACCTCCATTGCTCAGGAAGGTTAAAGGAAATGACCACATTCAATCCTCGTGGATCAATCCACTGATAATGTTACACATAATGAGTTAGATGCAACACCAAGAAGTTCTCAAGTTCTACATGGCTGAAAATCAGAAAGGTACCACAAACTTTTTAAATTGTTTTTTCAGGCATTGGTTAATAGGTACTATTGCACTCTGATCCAGTCTGACTATTCCTGCATTCTTCAGTTAATGCAATTTTAGCCATATCTTGCTGGCTGAGTGTCTGGCTTACTGACTTCAGTGATATAAGATCTCACCCTAATGTTAAGTGCTTGCATTATGAGACTCAAGGAGCAGAGGAAGTGTTGAGTCAGATAAATCAACAAGATAACAACAGGACTAATGTTTTTTTACATATCCTGTTAACGACTGCATACAATAAATTCATGACTTAAAGTTCATGAAGATGTATACTTTGTGAAATTTTAGCATTTACATACAAATATGAAAGGTAAATTCACCTCTGATCATGAGACAGATCCATAGCTCTTATGCCAGCATCACAGCCAGGGTAAATATAGAGCTGCTTGAAGTCACAAGCCTGCCATACTTCCACTACACCGTTGTCTCCTCCTGTCACCAGGTTCTGCCCATCACTGCTCAGGAGGATGGCCTTCAGGAGAAAAAGACAAATCCCAAGCACACAGTTAGTTTTTATGGATATTGTCTCAATATTAAAAAAAAAATCAACTTATAAGCATCTCTTATGCTTTATCCACTTTAAATTTCAAGAAAAAGAGTTCCAATCCTCTTTCTCCCCCGTCAAAAAACAAACCAACAAATTTTGGATTTTAAATAAATTCAAATCCATTATAAATAAAACAATTGTGTGTTTTTAAACATGATATATAACAAAAAAGCTCTTTAGCTGAATCTGCCAATACTTTAGTTCAGTACACAACATTTTTACATAACATAGTTTGTTCTACAATGCTTGGTGCCATCACTAACATCTAAAAGAGAGCAGTGATCTGCATTCTTAATGCTGCTTCAATCGCTAGTGAGAGAGCAGAGTCCCGAAGGTGTGAATTCATGTCTTGGCTAATAAATGAAGAATGAAGACTTTTCAGAGCATTTTGTTTCAAAGACATATTTCCCACTGAAATTTAATTCCAAACAAAAATTCTAGGAATTGTGTGGGATCATAAACTATTTGTTCTTATTTATTCCGGAAAAGCTCAAGCGCATTTTTGTATTTGGAGATGGTGATGAAAGAATATGTGTTTCAATGACTTAACCAGAAGGCAGCAATTTTACATATATGATTACCTTTAAACCATATAGCACATAAACTCAATTTATTTTAATAAATAAAGATGACACACAAAAAATGTTTGTTTGCATTTAGATTTACCCTAGTTGAATCGTTGATCTCCATCTGAGCTAAGAGTTTGCCATTAATGCTGAAATTGCTGAACCGTCCTCGTTCATAGTAGATGATGCAGTGACCTTCACTAGATACCGAAATTAAGCGAGGATACAAGCAGTTTTCTGTTCCTTCCAGGGCTCTCAGCAAATCTCCAGTAATTGTGTGTACTAGGCAAGGACCTTCTGTACATGAAAACATAATATATCATACATTTTCTGCTTATACAAACTATATACTCTGTGCACAAAAGGAATGCATAATACACATTTATATCACATTAGTCCTGCATAGATATGAGAAGCTGCAGTGTTTGCCCAAAGAATTTAAAACATGCAACAGGAAAGGAATGTAAGAGCTAGCGTATCAAGAAAATAGCTACAACATGCCTAAAAGTGGTAGTAGTTTTTATTGATCCATCTTTTAAAATACTCTTTCCTGTTTCCAAGCATTCAGAAGTCTCAGTCTTACTGATTTTCTCCAACAACAGGAACTCTTTTTAGCCTGTCCAATCAAATTAAACAGATGGGGCTCTATAGTAGAAGCAACTCCCAGAGGGCATATGATTGTATTACTGCATATTTTTCCTACAGACAGTGGCAGTTCCTGTAGATCCTCTGTCCCAATGAACATATTATGCATAGGTTTCAGTCCTGAATTGTTTTAGCAAAGGGAGTCATCTGATAGCCAACAGTTACAATGATACTTGGACTATAAGAGATTTTAGGAGATCACACTATAACTCCATTTACTCCAGAGAGATTTTAATATGAGATTTTAATATTTTTATTACTGCTCATGAAAGAAACAAACAGCTATGAAAACTACAATGAAAATTTTAAGATGCAAAACTAAGCTATTTCCATTTCAAGATTTTTGAGAAAAGCTCTTTTGAAAGAGAGATCTGTATTCTTACTAAGAAGAAGAGTTTCTTCTGTGATAAACATAATGAATCACAGTAAATACTAATTGTTTTCTTTTATGAATCACAGGATACTCCTGGGTAGTACAGCAATCTCTTCCTTATCCAACTGGCTTATGACCCTTAAAGCAAAATCATATTGTCAGACTGAGTCACCCCACATTAAGCCCTTCTAACTTCTCTGAAATTCACACAGCAGCTGGTTTACCCAGGTAGAATGAATCACAGCATCAGTGACTTCATTTGTGAACCCTCTGAAAACATGATTTTATCTGTGTTTGCATGAAGTCTTTATGCGCACTGACTTATTGACTGTGTCCATGGGATACCACTGCAATGGAATTAATTTATTTTCTCAAATAGTTGAGTTTCAGATTTGGAAATACTAAAGTGCCAGAATGTTACAGGAAGTGATGCCTCCACATTTAGAACAGTTACCTTGTTAGATTTTTCCAAAGAAAAGTGTCATACCTTCACAGCTGAGTTGTCATGGACACAAAAAGGCACATCTGATTTAGGATGCTATTGTGAGGACATACAGACTGACCACTCTCTTTTGGGTTTGTTGGGTAAGAACATGCGAAAATCAACCTGATGCACAGGATTTTACTCAGAGGAGTCCTATATTTGCTGTCTCCCTGCCTCAGCAGGTTCTTGAGTGCTGTGCGTGTTATTGCAGTGCTACAGCCAGTTCCGGAGGAACAGCTGCCCACCAGGAAGCACAGGCTGCACTCAGGCAGGATGGCAGGGCAATGCAGCTCTACCATGAGATACAACCTAAGAAACTGGAAAACACTGGAAAGAACAGAACTGAAGAAGAAGCTTTAAAAAAGGCATCTCTTGGAAAACAGAAAAAAAATAATTATTTTCTCTCTGCATTTTTTTATACAGACTAGAGTTTCAAGAGGAAGAACATGAGAAGAGTACCTCAGGAGACAGACTGGGCCTCCATTTCTCTTGATCAATTACAAGCATATTCTGAATTTGATTTAAAAGTCTTTGGTTCTCCATCAGCCTTTACCTCTAAAAATGTGTAAGTTACCAAAACATCATATACTTAATGAAGCAGATGATCACAGAGTACAGATTCCATCTATTTTAAGAAGAGGAAATTTATAAAAAGATAGACTATAATTTATAAAAAGAAAAGGTAGACTATTATAGCAGCAAGAGTGTATGAAGCTGCCTTAAAGGGTAAGAAATAGCAGTGCTGCAAGAGAAAAATTTTAGGATCAGCATCACTGTACATTTTTTTCCCAAATGTCTTGACTTTGCCTATGACTGTTATGTAGTATGCCATCATGAGAGTTAATGACCCATTAGGATTTCCTGTTAAAAATGGCTTTACTGAAAAGTTTCACACTCAGCTTTGAAAATAAATGTTGAGCTCCAAGGCAGTATAAAAAAAAATATCCCAGGAGCTCAGCTGTGAGCAAAAGCCAGCAGAGCAAGTATCACCTTCTTCTCACCCTCAGAAGTAGCAAACTTTTGAAAAAGGAGTACAAAGATATCTATGGGGATGAATAAAATGGGCATCACTGTAGACAGAGAAGGCAAGTCACTAGATGTGGATGTAGGAGTAGAGTGGAAATGAGACAGGAAAATATATTAAAAAAAGAACCTTAAGGAAGGACAAGGGTAATGTATAGAAAGGAAACAAGAAGGAAGAAGAGATGAGGTAGCACAAAAGAAACTAAGAGAAAAAGGGGAGGAGGGAGAGGCAAATAGGAAAGGAAAAAAGACATGCAATTTGACAAATTAAGAAGTTGAACGAGAGAGAGCAGTGGGGGAGAAAAGTGGACTTGGAATTAATGGGGAAGAGGAGAAGATGGGTAAAACAAGTGAAATATAACAAATCAAGGAGAAACAGAGTAAGGAAGGATGAAGCAAACACTCACTGAGGCTGGTGCTTTATTTACAATGATTACCAGTTATACAGGAGACTGCTGCAGGTTTGGAAAGGATTTTGAACACTTGCATTAGAAATTTTTGGGTGCTTTGGATTTCATACATAACAATGAGAAAGTGTGAACAGATGACTGAAAAACATTAAGAGAGGTAACAACAAACCTGCAGCTGCTCATTATTATTTAGAAGTCATTGCAAAAAATCCCCCTACTGGATAAAATGTACACAGATCCAAAGCCAAGCAAACTGATCCTGCTGCCCTGGAAAGTGAGGTCAGTGCTACAAACTACCATTCATTTAAGATCAGAGTGGAGAACTTGGAGTTGGACCTCCCCAAAATACTCATCTCCATATATAGGTTTCTTAAAAATCACTAGATGTCACTAGAATTATTGCATACATTTCTATAAAATAACCTTCCAGAACTGGGGGAATAGCTGCAAAGACTGATAGTTGGAAGGTATGAACAATTTATTTTGTATCTAAACTCATAAGTACAGACGGTAAGTAACAATTTTCAGAGTATAATAATAATGGCCACTCTTCGTGAACGAAGATTTGGGGAAAGGTCTTTTTACCTTTCCAGCCTGCGCAATGGATTTTTTAGGTGAGACACAGCCTGCGCTGAACTGAGCCCACCCTTTAATCCTAAGGTTCATCTGCCGGGGCCAAGCACGCTTGGACAATGGCAGTGAGGTCCTCAGGACGCAGGTTTGTTTAGAGTGACCTTCTCATAGATGGATGGCCTTACAGGGCTAACGGGTTCCATCTGCCCGGGGGACTGGCTGGGATTCGAACCTGGGTCGCAGAGGTGAGAGTCCTGCATGCTAACCACTAGGCCACCAGGGGTCCCCAATTTTCAGAGTAAACTGCTTCAGATTCCCCCAGAATTACAACACGTCTTAGTAGAGATTACTTTGGATGATTAAAGTATATGTGGTGTGCGGAAAGTTTGAGAAGTCCCACTAAAAAAAGACTCTAAAAATGTTAAGACTTAATTCATAAAAACATTTCTGACCTTTAGCACCACTGATAACAAGTCCCAGCTCTGCACAGACCGACACACAGACAACTTCATGGTCGTGGCCAGTTAGAACAGCGCGAGGAGCTGGATAATCACCTGTTAAAGAAAAAAAAAGTGAGAAGAACAGGAAAAAGAAAACAACAGGGAATCCTAAATCAGACCTGGTTTATCAACAAAAGAACTTTGCTATAATTTGCTTCAAATCAGTAAGCATGAAAGAGAGGTGCAGTGTGATTAAACATCTCATACTTAGCACAACAAGCAAAATATATTCAGGTAGCATAAAGTTTCATAAGAACAACTTTCCAATGCGTTAATAAACTAATTAAAAGAACACAAAGTGTGGTGGTATTACAAACAGCTGTAATGTAAAGGTCTGCTGTTGAACCTATATGTCTTCAGACTTCTGCTATGAACCTAAAGAGTAGTATGAGTTGAGGATGTTCCTAATATTAATGATCGTAATTTGTTTCATGAAACGGGGGGTAGGAAAAGAAGAGAGGACGAACAGCACTGTACTAGAAACATACTACTATTGTACAGATAATATTGATTCAGAGACATGGGGAATGCTTACCGACTAAAATATGTGTAAAAATGGTTATCGGTATACGCAATTTTAGATACATCAATATGAATACCTATGCCAGTTTTATCACATTAAATTTATTAGAGAATAGGATAGACTACTCCCTAAATATTTATTCTTTATATTCAGGATGGAAATTAATTTTATTTTGGGTTCAAACAAGTGGGCATTTATGGAGTGTTTATATGACAAACAGCAACATTTCTGTTGTTTCTAATAATAACAGATGCTCAGTATTTGATATTGCTTTGCCAGGCAAAGCAAGTCAATTGTGAATAAAAAATTAACAACTTGCTGGATAACACAGAGTTCATCTGGTTATATTTACATTGTACAAATGAAATACAGAAAACTGGGACATTCCAAAGGACTGGAGTTCTGCCCATGTAGTTGAAATACCTAAAAAGGACAAAAGAAATTACCTAGGGAACTACAGATAAATTACTGTAACATTAATTCTATGCAAAATAACAAAATGGTTTATCCACAGTTCTGTCAAGAAGAACTGGAAGTAAAAATCTCATTAACACTAGTCACCATGCTGTGTTGGAAATGGGAGTCTTGTTCTTATCTGATTTTGATAGGATGAGGGGTACAGTTGATTAACATGGCTATGTTAAAATGGGCTCTATGTATTTTTTCCCAAGATATTTGTCTTAGTAATACAGTGTTTTGATTTAAACCACTTTTATATGGAACTGACTGTGGACAACATGGATGGCACAGAAGCTGGTTCATTGACAGATCTTCAATTTTTTTCCATAGAGAGGTGTATACTACGAGGTACATATAAGTAAAATAGGGTGTGGATTAGAGTGTGCAGTTAGGAGCTGGAAGTTGATTCTTGATCAAACACTAACCAGTAATGTTATCTATGGGATAATATAAAATCTTTGCTGGTAAGACATGCTTGTAATATAAAATTGATGCAAAGTTTGAATGACAAATGCGATGCAAAGTTTCAAAGTTTATCAATGACAAGAGAAAGCCATTATTATATCATTTTCTGTATTGCCTAGGTAAATAAAAAGGTAGCAAAATGTGTTGTATATATTTTCAATGCAGCCAGGTGGAAGGTCCATTTTCCTGGACAAGCATAAGCTCAGTTCACTGGAGAGAGATTCTGTTCTGGAACAAAGTGATATAGAGAAGAATTTACGGAGCCGGAAAGGAAAACTCCTTCAACATGAACTTTCAGTGCAATACCTTAGCATAGCAAATAGGAAGCAAGAACTCTTTAGTCACTGTAGACCAGAAAAGTGAAAGTCTTGTATCCAAATTTACAGAAATGAGCTTAAAGGAAAGTCAGACAACTGATATAGAGAATAAGACAGGAGGCTGCACAGTGTTTAAAGTGTTTTTTCTCTTCACTGCATAGGCAGCAAAGCAGTGACTTGACTACTGTAACTGGGAGTCATGGGCATAAAAGATGACCAATAGCCCAGAAGTTTATCTTGCAGCTAATGGCATAGCAAGGTCCATTGGGGGAATGGCTGCGCACATTTCAACTCTGGAATAAAATGCAGTTTCCTAACTGGAAATATACTTAAACACTAAAACAAATTACGAAGGGAACTACCTGGGTAGCTAAGCAATATTGCATAGGTTTTTGAAAGATATGCATTAGGAATGGAGGCTTGGATAGACTTTTGTGGGTCAATGACTTTTTTTTTTTTTTTATTGTAGACGCTCACATCATATAAACCAGTTAATAAATTAATGAAATGGCTATCTGGGTACGTGACTTGGAAGGATGTTTCAGACCTTTCCTACTCTAAAGGAAAGAAATATTCTGAATTTCAGATTGAATTTATTCTTGTTTCTTTATTCTAGCATCTCTCTGTTCTTTTGTTAGCATTGTCCTTTAGCTTCAGATCTTCTCCTTCTCTAGTGTTTTCTCCACTTATGTACTTACAGAATAAATCATTCTTCTTGGTCTTTCCTTTTGATTCTATTAAAAAAACTTCTTTGAAGGGATGGGCTTGCCGCTTTTCAGCCATTGTAGCAACCCATTTCTGTGTCTGTCTAGTTTAAAGTTCTTGCTTAAAATTTGGGCAGCCAGAAATGTATAGAACGATAATTCTTGAAAATTTAGCATGAATCTAGAGTATTTCTTGTCAAACCCTAACATCTCCTGTCATGAAAATTTTCATAAAAATTCCACGTATTTTAATATCTTTCTGAATAAGCTGAATACTAGTAACCATGGATTTACTTCAGTTTTGGACTTAGTGGTAAAGGTTGCTTCAATCTTACTTGTCTTATTGTTGCAATGTACATACACACTAATAACACTAATGCTTACCTGTAATGCGAAGGGCTACCCCAGTAAGTCCTAGTTTCCCAAGCTTTAATCTAGATTGCAATAAAAGTTTCTTTTTGGTCTGGAAACTGAAGATGTGAAATGAAAACTGAGCTCTACTGCTAGGGAAGGATGGATGTTGGAAAACAAAGAGAAAAAGATGCTTTTTCTATCTCATAAAAGATGGCTACATTTTGAGATTCAGATTTTTATAATTTCCCCATCAGCATTGCTTTTGAGAACCCCATCTCCTTTTAAGGTTTTGTTTTCTCCATGTGCATACCAGAAAGAGAAAAAACCAGCAATTAAACTAAATTCAGAATTTTCCACTTTTTTCTTTTTTTTTTCCTTCTTTATGTCCTCCTAGAAAAAAAGAGAAATTATGCTCAAGGGCCATCTTGGCTTAAGATCTGACTACAGAAATGTCATCAGACTGCATCAAACTGAATGAATCAAATTATTATGTTGTTAGAAATTTTTTAAAAGAAAAAGAAATAACGAAATTGCCAAAAGGACATTTTCCTCAGTGTTTCCTAGGAAAGCACTATAATATCATGGAACTGTAAAAATTCTGGATACACAAATTAAGCATATTTAATTGACTTATTTTTTTATAAAGGAAAATGCTTATAAGAAATAACTGCCCTGAAACATATATCTATAAGCCTTGTTTTGTCTTGTTTTTCAGTAAATACAAATTAATAATGGAATATCATTATTATACATTATCTCATACATTATTAGCAGTAATTGAAAATGGGATTTTTTCCCCTTAGGGCTCAAAGAAAAATTTATTCACTGATACTTTCTACAGAAAAAGCTGTGGCATGAACCTCAGTCATATTACATTTTGTTGCTAAGGACAGAACTTGTGAACTCCAGGAATCATTCAAAATCTAGCAAAATATTCTGTCATTGTCACATCACCACTGACAGATGCAGCCAAAGGTCAAAGGCTGCAGCTCTAAGGGAATTGCAGGTGAAAATATCTTACCTAAGAACTGAGATACCATCACTGTAAACTCCCTGTAATTTCCCCAAAGGAGCACCTTTGAACTGAATTACTAGAGGGCAAAGGAAAAAATCAGCACTGTATTTCCAAACATGTAAGTCTTTTTACAAAGTCTAAAAAAACCCACATCTTCCCTTCTCATTGAAAAATATAATGCTTAATACCATTGTCAGTTTCTTTGTGAACAAATGGTGCTCTTGCATGGTAAGGAAAAAAAGAAGAGGGAAAGAAAGAGAACAGACAGTGTTACTATTTCTCTCTTATTGTCCTTTTACAGGAATTAGATACAGATTGCCATGGGGACAAATCTAGGAGTCTTCTATATAAAGAAAAATGAGACCACAAGGCAAATTCTAGCTTCTGTTTAATCTCTGACTTTGACAAAAGCAAGTACAAGGCTACAGCTGAATTACTTGCTGAAAATAATTTACTTTACTATTTCCTTTACTGTTAGGACTTTTGAGGGGATGCTTATCAGAAAAAAAAAATCTTAGAAAGTACTATGGCTTTCATGGAAGTGAAAATGTAATAGCCTTCTTGAATATATACTGTCAGAAAAAAAACATACTGGAGTTTGATGAAAAGATAAGGCTACAACCAATAAACATGAGTATCTTAAAACAGGAAACAATCAGTAAAAATGTCCACAACATGAGGGAGCAATGGGTGTAAAAGAAAGATTGCTGACAGAAAAATATTAACATATTCAGAATATTCTCAGCTCAGGCTAAGAAATGTGAGCAGCATTGCATACAGCTACAAACCATTCACCCAGGTGAGGGGACTTTCAGGTACCTTGCACCAACCCAGACTCCAAAAGGAAAGATATACTGGAGGACAGAAGAGTGTGAATCTGTAGCATCTCTTCCTATCACTTCCACTAAATAGCTTTGGGAACTTGGGCAAGATGTTGAACCACCCTGCACTGTACAGTTCCCATGGAGTATGCAGCAAAGCATGGGCACAGATATCTGTTGATAAAATACTAGAGATAACTGCCTTAGCTCAGGTGGATTACTGGCTCATTTACTTTTACATAGCAGTCCTAGGAGAGAAATGTCTTGGCTACCAGAGTAGAGACAGTGCCAGTAAAAACTACAAACTAATTTTCAGAGAACTTCTACTCTGCCAGATCAGTGCTAAGATACTATATTTTAAAAATTATTACTTAAATTCTACAAATGTACAAGTGCCATAATAAAATAACTCTTTAAGTATGTGTGCCCATGTGCTTGTGCAGGACCTTCAGGCAGCCATCCAGTCCACCTGGCAGTGGCTACTTTTAAACTACTGTCCTTTCAAGGTTAAGCTAGGGCATATTAAAATGTAGGGGGATATAAAACAATAAGTGAATGTTCTGAGTTCAGAACAACTATTCTTTCAAGACATAAACTTGTAGAACCCTTGATGTTCACAACTTTAAATTGTTTCAAAATTGTGTTAAGTAAAGCAAATACAAAAAGCTATACTTCATGACAGACTTAAAAAAAATGCAGGTTAACTTGACAAAGATCTTTTATGGTAGTGCTTATTCTTCCTTTTAGATATATACAGAATACACTCACTAGAACAGGATGAATTGTTAGCACCTTTAAAGATTATGTTACAATGCTAAACAAACCCAGGTTAGGGCTGAAAGACACAATATGTTCCAACGGTCAGCAGAGCTCGCATTAGAAAAAGGGGGGTTAACTCTCACACCTCTTGTGGCCATCGTCTTGGAAGCTACAATAGGTAATAAGAAATGTCAAGTCCCAAGATCAATGAAATTTCAGGCTCTAGGGAAAAAACAGGAATAGCATTGATCCTTTTAAAGAACACCAGTCAGAGGGTGAATGTAATATATTGCATGGAGAGGCTCAAGAGGATAAGTGGCCAAGTCCAACATACTTACCTGACAAAAAATTCAATCAGCCTTTATAGCACAAGCTGCCTACCCTTCCTTTCTTTCATGCAGGAGTCTGATTCCAATTAAAGTGTGCAAATTAATTTTTATCACTTCCAAATTAGTTTCTGAATTTGTGTCTGTTTCAGATGAAAGCATCTGTCCCTCACTTTTCTGAAATTCTATCATCCACTTTGGTATACCTGTTCAAAGACTCTGAGATAATTCTCATTTTCAAAGTCACTTGTTTGAGATAGACATTCAATAAAGCAATCACAAAATATAAAAATAAAACAACTATAATGATACATGTTGAACTGCAAGGCATATCATATACTCTCTTTGCTCCTTTTTGTGATGACTAGTACAGTTGCTATGTGAGAAGAAATTTGTATACAAATTAGCACGCACTTAAAGCAAATCCCTATATATCGTAAGAGAAAAAAAATCAAACCACAAATTGTCAAAATCTATCACAATATTTTTTCTCTTCAATCTCTAAGAACTGCAAAGATTTATATTTCTCATATCATCTCAAAGAATTAAAATATGCAAACTATGTCCTTTTTATGTGCCATGCCTTACTAAGAGAAAACAGGCACATTTCACTGTTCTCTCAACTGCAGTAGATTTATATAATGTGGTCATCAACTTAATAAAGCACAGATTCAGATTAGCCAGTTCAGATCAGCAATTTTGGCTTAGAAAGTAGATATCTGACCCTGGCAAGAGGACTAAGTTTCATTCAGTTCAGTGTTTTTCCCAAAGGTGGTACTTAACTAAGCAAGGATAAAGAAATAAAGGGAGGTTCAATCATACGTAAACCCCTGCATTCAACTGCCCTTCAGCCTACAGAAAATCATGCCCCATCTCTCACTTTCCAGGAGCATCCCCAAACACCAGCCTTTTAGTCTAGTCTTTTTAGTCTAGTCTAGGACCTTTTTCTATCACCTCTACTTAGCAATGGCATGGTCATGAAACCAGTTTGTTGGACCAGAGAAAGTACAAATAGGATTTGCCCCATATGCTGCTGTTTAAAGTACGCAGTTTGGGCTCCTGATTTCTTGATTTATCTCTAGTTATATGCAATCATCATGTCATGTAAGATCCATAAACAAGAGCATAAAAAAGAATTTTGTTTTCTACTAAAGCTGGAGGTTCACAGGGTCCCCTCCCACATTAATTTACAGCTGATAGTCAGCATATGCTTGTGAATATGGGAATGAGGATCAGTCTCTACTGGTCAAGAACTTAGTCTCCCACTGTCTGGATGAACTCATTGAAGGTTTTTTACAAGCTATTTTTGAAAGCTACTCTGTGGAAAACATTGTATTTAAAATCTGGGAAAAACTTCAATGACAAGTGCAAACTAAACCAGAAACTCATTTTTTATACTTATTGTAGATTAAAAGTGATAACTTAATAAATGCATTGCTTGGAACAATTGTTTTAAAATTATAAAATGAAGCTCACATGCTCTTATAGGAGAGTTTTCAACTACTGAGCTAGAGCAGACTTGTAAGAGCCTTATCCAAGTCGCAATTTTTTCTCAATTCTCCTGTTTAAACCAGAGCTGTTTCTGGTTTTCCCACAGACACAGCTGAAGTCACCCGCTGAGCACATACCTGCACAGGTATTTCAGCAAAAGACTTTACACAAGACTGACAGGTTAGATTGTTGACATACAAGTTGTTTAGCAAAGATCAGATTCTGGAACATGGAACTTTAGCAAAATCTGTAAGAAGTTTGATCTGACAATCTTTTGCCCCAGAGTATTTCACAACAAGTGATTGTGACTGCTATGTTTTTGAATGAAATACCATTTTTCTATACAAATGGTAAAATAAACAAACTGTTTAGGACTGGGGTTTGCTTTTTGTCCCTCTTAAGATTTTCTGAAACAACTAAAGTTCCTTTTAGTAATTGGATGTATTGAAGCTGAAATTGATAATTAACCATCTTTCAGCTTAAAAGATAATTATAAAGTCAAGCACCTAACCCAGATAGGTACTATACCTGACATTTTTCTTTGAGTTCTTCACCTTCTTAAAGCCTGTGGTATAAAATACCTTATCTGTGTCTCCAGATGACAGCTTTTAAAAAACCAATCCCCCTTTTTCCCCCTGCAACTATCATCTACATCTTTCTGAAAATTGATTCTAAAGATCTTAAGTAATTGGATTTGACCTACAGTGAACATCTCACTTTCATTTTTCCTACAAGATAAATCCTAATCTTCTACCAGCGACTATAGAAAGGTAGATTAGAAAAGATTTCTTTAGTACTTCAGTGGCTTTAACTATGTAAAACTTCAGACATATTTTCATAAGGATTGTTGAGAATGCTTCAGTCTTGAAAACTAGTATACAGGGAATCAGTCATATGACAACTATCATGTCTGTTCGTGGTAGGGAACAGAAACTACCAGTCATTACTTCAGTAGAAGCATTTCGTTATTGTAGAAGTTTTTAAAGGTCCTTTTTTTAAAAACCCTTTGTTTTTGTGATCTATCCCCATTAATGTATGTTCATTAAAAGTCAAAGTAGCTGTTAATAAGGATAGGTTTGCAACACATGAAATTCTGGTTATAGCACAGTCCTAGTACATAATTAGCATATCCATGGTAACTTTAATTCAATGAATAGAGATAGTAATAATATTGATGACATCAATCTTCCTCAACATCAGTCTTTAACATGTCTTCAACATGAATATTTAAAAATTGTATCAATATATTTCAAAGCAACCACAGTGGACTTAGGTATTTAATCTTCCTGAGTTCTGATACCTCTGCCTGTAAGATTTCATTTGACTGGACATGACTACCTGCAGCACAGTCTCCCATTAATCTGATTATAAGACCTTTTCTTTAGCCTTATCCATATAGAGGTAGAGACGGAGAGCAAGTCATACAATTAATTTTTGTTTTCATTTACTTCTGTCAGCCAATACATATCCTTCCAAGATGTCCAAGGCAGACACTTCCAAAGTTACGCAGCTAAGATATTAAACCTGAGATACCAAAAATACCACTTCTGTGCATTCAGATATGTAAGTGATGACAAAACAGTATCAGAACTGAAATAATTCTATCTGGAAAAGAATTGAAGCAGCCAGAATGGAGATGCTAACTAAAAGGCTGTCCAAGCCCCATATAATCAGAGGAGGTAAAGGAAAGTCTTATTTTTTTTTTAAAATGAAAGTAGAAAGCTCTTTTTATTTTTCTCCTAACATAGAAATTAGTAATACTTGACATGAATCACACAGGCTGACTGACTGAATTTCTCCATATCAGAGAATTACATGCTAAAAAAGTCCTGGGATATACATAAAAATTAGAGAAATTTGTTATGGGAACACAATTTTATTTTTTCCCCTCCATTTCCTCTGTTATAAAAGCAAATTAAATCTGGTGAAAAAGCGAGGCTTATATCTGTCTCCCCTTTGCTCTGCTTACAGATAAATGGAAAATATTAAAACTCAATAAAAAGTCTACTGCTGAAAAATTAACAAAATATTTACTTTGAAATAAAACACTTTTCTAACAGCCATTCAGTTAAAGAAATACTTTCACTTACATGTCTGTAACTGACAGTACTGCCTCCAGTCAGTATTTGAATCAGTGATCAAAACTGATAGTGATGGATTCTTACATTTTTTTCCAAGGATAGAATCCTTGTGTTGAAAATAATCATCAGAATTCAGAAACTGCTTTAGATGAAATGGACTTAGTGTTGTACAGAACAGCTCTAGTATATGGATAAAAGTTGTTCTTGTCTTTAGCTCTGGTCATATCTCTGACTTGGGTGAAGGGACCTTGAAATTAGAGTGCTTTAAGTGCCCTTTTATATAAATTAAGACTATTATTATTATTATTATCATGTCCCCTTCACTCTGCCAAGCACTGATAGTTCCATGCAAATGAAATGTAAACTCTTCCTGACATTTTATCTTTTTCTATTTTTGTTCAGTCATACTGATTCTCCAAAGGTCTGCTTGCTGCAGAAAGACCTTCCCCAAGAGAGTTTCATTTAATTCTATGGCATGTGAAACATCCCTTTTTTGAAAAGGCAAGCAGCTGATACAGCATGCTGTAGCACAAAGGGAGTAAGGTAAAATGCCAAAAATTATTTCTAGGGGAAGGAAAGTCAAAATATAGTGATATATGTCCTGTCACTTAAAGGCCATAACCATCTTGTTCTAGTTTATAATGACATGATGCTATAAGTGATACAAATTTAAGAACTACACTCCCATCCTATTATCTGTTACCACACACAGAGTGTTTAAACATTTTTTTGGCTAGTAATCAATGAATTTTTTAGCATGTGGTGCTCTTCTTATACCAACTTTCAATCTATAAGTGAAGTAATCGATATATTTGGTAATCACTTCTAAAGCTGACAGAAGGAATGTTAAAATGGATAGGTGTGACAGAAGACCTCTCAGGAAGGTGTTTTTTTAAAGGATACTTACTGCTATTTGGATTGTCGCCTATAATGTGATGTCGGCCACTCCAGTACCAAAGCAGCAACGTAGCGTCGCGAGACCCAGACACAATGTAGCAATCACCCCCAATATAGGACTCCGATCTGGCAAGGCAAGTCACGACATCCCAGTGGCCAAACACAATCTGAGTTAATTTTCCTGGTGGGAGTGCAAAGTCATACAAATTCATTTTTTTAAGGTACTTCCAACATTTAGAAATTATTACCTATATAATTAATATTCAGTTCAAATGCAACTTCTGCCTCATGTCCCTTAATTAGAGTTCACTACATGCTATGACAGGATTAAAAAATCAAAAAGATAAAACTTTTTTTTCCTCTTTTTTTCATTCCTATTGAAGGCTGTGCTCTGTGTCAATTGATAGTCCAACCTTTATCTCTGAAAATCGTCAGTGCTGCAGTCACTGAATATTAAGTGGTTATGGCTCCATCAGTATTTAAGCACTGGCATTAGAACACTATTTACGAATTCCATGAGTGATATGCATAAGACAGCACATGAACTTTTCCAGAATTGTGCTACATTATTATATTAAAACTGTCTATTTGTTCTATGTTAATGTTAAACTAAGGTTTACTGCGATTATCACCTCCTTCTTTCTATTATTGCAATTAGTTTTTAGCAATATATTTTTAGCAATATACTGAATGATATTAGGCTAAGTAATCAGAAAAAGAAACAAAATATCAGTTCCTGTAGCAGGCTATGCAACCTAATTCCTTACTATAGGAAATTAATAGAGCTAGAAACAATACAGCCATAAAACTTTTGTAAAAAAATTTTTGGTTGATACTTTTGATATGATCAATTTCTTGAAAATAACTATGGTTTTCAAAAGTTACCACTAATAAAACTGTATGCCTTTCTATTTCCTTTTACATCCTTTATCTTCCATTAGAAAACCATCTTAAAGCTATTATGTTCAAACAATAATGAAGTATTTTATAAACTGCCCTTTATCATTTATTGAGAAGTAAGCACAGGCATTAGATATGGTACTATTAAGATAATAGTCTCTGTCCACTTTGTGACCCACAAAGAAACAGAGAGCTGTATTTAGGGTCACCTGTTTCTGTAGAATAAACTCGAAAGCTCTTGTCCCAGAAACCACAGATAAGAATGTAGCGGTTATCTGCTGTGACCACGAAGCAATGCGCATTGATCTGGATGCTCTGATCCACAAGGTCTGTGATCTGCCGTTTGTTCACACCAGAGTTATTGGCTGTAACAAAATGCAAAACACATTTTACAAGTAAGCCATTCCAACACCTTCCTGTCACGCACTTACAGGAGAAAATGAATACATTTAACTTTCAATGAACTGTGAATTTGTTGTTGAGTAAGCATTTTGAATATGAACATTTAGAGCTGTCTATATGGGTGTCAGAAACACAAAATTATTGTGAGATTTCTAGTTTCCCTTTGAAAAAGAGAAAAGATTTTACAGGAGATGACAATTTCTTACAAACTGCCTGATGCACTGCATAATAGGTGGTAATAATTTAGGTGCTCTGCTGAAGTACTCCCCCAAACCAATCTGAACTAGGAGAAAGTGGTGGAAGTCCATTTAAAATACTAAGTCAGCGCTAAGAATACTGCAGAAAGTCAATTCTTGCTGGTTGGTATCTCTTCTACATAAAATAACTCAGCTTGTATTGTGTGACCTTGACATCTCCCATACCTCCAGATGCCTAATCAGATCAAAGACATAAGGATTCAACCAATGAATGAGGGGAAACCTCATTGTAGTCTACATCTTCCTCATGAGGGGAAGTAGAGGGGCAGACACTGATCTCTTCACTCTCATGACCAGTGACAGGACTTGAGGAAAAGGCACGAGTCTTGAGGACTTGAGTCAGGGGAGGTTTAGGTTAGACATCAAGAAACGTTTTTTCACCCAGAGGGTGGTTGGGCACTGGAACAGGCTCCCCAGGGAAATGATCACAGCACGAAGCCTGAAGAATTCAAGAAGTGTTTGGACAATATTCACAGGCACATGGTGTGATTCTTGGGGCATCCTGCGCAGGGCCAGGAGTTGGACTTGATGGTCCTGATGAGTCCCTTCCAACTCAGTATATTCTATGATTCTATGAATCTTTCAAACCTAATGTGTTTTTCTGATACAGGAAAAGTAGGTCTTATCACCTACTCCTCAAGCAGGGAGCCAGGCCTTGGGTAGTAATCTCAAAAGAGGCAGTGACACCTGGAAATTCTCCCAGACAAAGGGAAAAGGAATGGTTTATGCAGAATACCACCACCCTGACTGCCAAATGGAGCTGTTAAGAAGGACTGGGAGTCCCCAGCTAATGTGCTCTTTACTCCCTGTGACACAGCAGACAAGATATGGCAATACAATAAAGGTGTGTTCCATCTCACTTAATATCAACTTTCTAAAAGTTCAGTATATAATCTAAGTAAATTATCTACACTCCCTCCAGTCTCACTGGGGAGGAAGACATCATTTCACAAGTAAAGTCCTCTCACCCTGTAATAGCTGTCTAAGTGTTAGACAGCTCCAGAGGACAGTTTGTCTTTCTACAGTGGCTATGGAGGGAATCTTGACAACTGACTTCAGTTAACTGAAGTCAGGTGAGATAAAAATCACTCTGAGAAGCATATTTCTCCTAACATAGGAACATGACTTAAAGCAGATAATAATCTGAATTTTTTCCCCTATTTTTGTTATTCTACCTAAATTGCTCACAACTGAATGAAATAAGAGACTCAACAAAAAAAATCATATTTTAAAATTGCTTGTGAGAGTTGATATTGTGTTTACATACATTCTAAGAACATGATTTAAATTAGCAAACCCTCTATGTCCATCAACAATGAATAACAAATTACTCAAATTTCCAGAACAGGTGGGCGCAATAGCTGTGCTCTAGTTTTCGAGAGAAAAAAACTGAGGAGAAAACCATTGCCATTTTATGATGAAATGAAGCACACAGAATGAGAAAGATAACTCTCCTGAGGTACTTCTATATAAGTCTTTCAACTGTGAATATTAACACAGGCAAAAAGGGAGTTTTTCCTTCAGAGATGTTTAAAAATAAATTTTTTTCCTTACCAATGCTACAAAATTGCCCAATTTCTGTTTCAAGTTACTGAAACAAAATAACCACAAATCAAATAGTTGCAATTAATGAGAAATTGTGACCGCTAGGGAGTCCTGCAGTCAAAGAGTTTTAACAGATGCTATTCCTCAAAATAATTGGCTTCCTCAAAAATTCTGGATTTTAAAAATGCTATCATGCATCAATTTAAAATCCAGTCTTTTCATTATTAAATTAGTAATGCCAACGAAAACAATCCAAATCATAAATTGAATTAAAATAAATGGATCTACATCTTCGCTGATAAACACAATTCTGGCTGTAAGAAAAGAAAATATGTGAACTCCACCAGACCTTCACATTTTATTTTACTAATGTGACCTGATAAGACAACAGAATTATAGATATAGGCTGACAATGTAAGTGACTTAATTGGTTGTTTCTTAAATACCAATTGCTGGTGATGTTAATAACAAATAGCACTCATGTAATTCATTCAGCATCAATAAAAGCTAATAAAAGCTAATGCTTTTAGTTCTCCAGGACTGACAAGAATAAATATTTTCCTATTTTCTGTGTTAAATGAAGCATAATATACAAATATAGTTTAATCAATAATTTTTGAAAATCATAATTTCAAATATATCGCTACATTTTCATCTTGACATACCAATCAATGGATCCATTTCAATTGGAAGATGATGAGCTTGATCCAAAGAATATCCTGGGGCTCCCCGAAGGCCTACCCACGAAAGGAAGAATAAAGCACAGAGAAACCTTTTTATATGATTTTTCTAGGTTTAAAGATTCACTATTGTATTATTGTCTATTTTAAAAAAGTAACTTCTTACTATTTTTTCTATTAATCTTCTGAGATTCCTTCCTCTGTGCTACACAAATATACATCAGTTAATTCTTCAGTTATGTACTAGTAACTATAAATGTAGGAGTGCTAACTTCATCACAATTTCTGCAGCCACAAACATTCATTAAATAACTTATTTAAAATAGTGTAACAGAGAATTATTTTCGGACCTTTTCATGGATTTATGTAGAATTTTTCGCTGTAACACTGCAGGCTACCGTAAATTTGCCACAATTATTCCTGTTTGTTCAATTCTGAATAGTCTTTCAGATGTTCAAACGTGCATCAGTGTCTGCATTTAGTGTTATCTGCTCTCATGCACAGACAGCATTCCTTTAGCTCTTCTGAGCACCTTCCCTAGCATATAAGTGAAATTGTCATTACTGAAAGAACAATTTTTGTTATGAACTGCCATGTTGCACAAGAATATCCTCCATAATAGGAGATACAGATTTCTGGAGAATAAACTCCATTTTCTACTACTGCAATAGACAACTGGAAGAGGTAAAAGAAAACCTGGTCTATAGCTAGCTCTGCCATCTTCTGAAACACTGCTCTGAGATCTTCTCCTTCCCTACTTTCCGTCTCTTCTTTCAAAATCAAAACAGTTTGGGACAGATCTTTACTGGTATTAACTTAAATTAATTCACTTCTATTATGAGATGGTTATGTAAATGCCTCCTGCTGTTTATAAACTCCAAAGCTCTACATACATTCAACAATGAGTTGTCTGTGTATACATTTCTGTAATAAACCTATCATTTACACTGGAGTTGTGAGTTATTAAAGTAATATTATGGTAATAGTAGGGAATTGACACCCTGTCCCAGATTAGCCTCTTGCAAAATAAAAGACATTGCCAGGCATGATGTAAAAGTAAAGAAAAATCATTACAATGAGTTTTGATTCTCTAAATAGTGTCATTTTCCTGTCTCTTTGTGTTATAATATACAGTATTATTTTCTTTTCAATTTAAACCAGAGGTTTACAACTGGTGTGAAATTTAATTTATGGTTGGTTCATGCCATGAATTCTTCATGTTTGCAACATGACTTATGTTTTACAAGAGTATAGATGAAAAACTAAAATCTTACAATTACATGTACCCTAAAGATCAACACAACTTCAGCTAAACTAAATGACTTCAAATGTAAGTTGTTAAGGAAATCCTTGTACTCCAGCATACTGCAATATTAATGACCTTGACTCCTTCACAGTAAGGCATGGGTAGGAATTTTGGCTTCCCCTCACTTGACCGTCTGGATGAGAAAGGGTTACTCCAGTACTAAATAAGCTTCCTCAAACAGAGGAGACATGAATGGTGTATAGAGTACTTGGACTTTTCAGGGACAGTATTCCTGAAAAATTGAGGGCAAATAATTAGGAGTTAGCCAATTAATGTTAGTCAAAAGAGCCTTAAAATAACATGGCACAGTTTCTACACCTCAGAATCATTCCTGACATTTGGGTCTTCTATTGAGGATACAGTAATAAAATATTTTTAAAAAATGTTTTATTTGGTTTTTTCCCCTCTAAATTTTTCCCTTTTGTTTTAAAGAAATGGTAAAACCATTTTTTACATGTAACAGAGTTACACCTGATGAGTATCATAAATGTATGGATTTGTGAAAGGCAATCAGATATTCTGTTCTGTTCCTGTTGTATTCTCTAAACCACTATGAAGAGTTTGTTTGTAAACAGAGAACAGGTACTTTCTGTACACAAATGCAAAATTTAATATTCCTGCCAACATTATTCAGATGTTTGGAATAAGAGTGATATTAAACTTTTTATTGCTATTCATGAATTCAGAGTGATACTGACTTTACTTGCTCTGATAGTTCCTCTACAGCATGCTTATAATGGAACTCCTTTTCATTCCTCTAATTATTGCATGTAACAACAGTCTTTGTACAGCTTTGTACACAAGAGGTGGGATACCTGATTTGAATTATTCACCTAGGGGAGGCTTACAGGTATGTCAGTGAAATCTAGGATCCCTATACTGGAGGTAGACATCTAACTTAAATATCACAAATCTCTCACCAGTATGACCTATTTCTGTCCAGGGTCTTCTCCTGTGCATACAGAGGGAAGGAATTTTCCTTTTTTGCTTGGTCTCTACAAAGCTTCTGAGCCAGATATTGAGTTACACTCTGAAATACCAGGTACCATCTTCTTTTTCTTAGGTGGGAAGAAACTCTCAAAAGTTTCCAGATATTGCAGCATAAGGGCTATCACAGCAGGAGGCTACCTTAGAAAATGAAACCTGTTTCTAACTCTTGTGACAGTACCTCATGGCCCGACCACCTACTTAGCAATGCCTGGGACACTCTCAGCACCTACATGTCCAGGTGACATGGACAGTTGTAGTGGTAATATGGAGAGGTTAACAGAGAGGTTGGAAGGGAATTTTTCAATGACCTTTTGGGAGGGAATGAGGAAACTTCTCTTCAGAATAGTTCAGCATCTGGCTGCTTTGGCTTGCTTAGGGTCCCAGAAAATCTAACAGTGACCAAGGGGATGGCATATTACAAGCTCCTGAACAGACATGAAATCTCTCTCAAGCAGCAGACAGGGATGTACGCTCCCTGAAACCTGGGACATATTAATATTGGCTGTGTCAAGAACAGCAGCACTCTCCTGAAAAGCATTGTATCAAAGACTGATCCTGAAGTAATCACAAATCAATTGGCTGCCATGGTGATATGCTGCTGTTAGGGAGAGTGTTTCTAGGAATGACACCAGAGAAAACAGAAGCTTTGATTATTTGACACAAACCAGAAGAAACAGTAAATTTTTGTGCACAGGCAGGTGAGTGAGCTAAATTGAACTCAAAATTAAAGCTGAATTGTTAAGGTGTCTTCAAATTTGAATGAAAGGTGCCCATGAGGACCTACCTACTGTGTTGTGCCACCGATTGACTGCAAACAGCCTGCTGCAAGTGACGGTCACCACGGCAGGAATGGTTAGGTGGGGCAGTGTGTTGGCTGCCACGTGTGTGACAGGGGAATTTGAGGGAAACTTCAGCACCATTATCACATCCTGTTGCATCTGATCTTTAAACATGAGGGGGCTCTGTGGAAGGAAACACTGTTGAGTAGAAAGGAGAAGAGAGCAGAAGAAAACAGAAGGGATAACACAATTAGTGAGGAGGTCTGAGGGAAAATGAGGTTAAAAAAGAGCAGGCACGTGCACATACAGGGAAAACAACACTACCTGCACATCTACTCTACTGATGGAGGAGAGCAAGATCAGAAGCTATTGTTGGAACATCACACGAGGATAAGCAGAGAATAGGTATGGTAAGGGTTATCATTACAAGGCGCAAAATGACCACTAGTATTAATTAGTATACAGTAAAATGTAAAACTATTCAGCAGTTAATATTCATAAAAGAGAGATATGTGGTAATGAGTTAATCAATTAATACATAATAAATATTAATTCTCTAAACAACAAGAGTTAAAAAAAGAAATTTTAAGAGGGACTCAAAAACTCACAGATATTTAATTTTTCTTAATGAATTCCTTATATGAAATACAGCACTTCCAAACACAGACAGTTTAATTCTATGTAAAGCATTTGCTTATTAGGGAGTCTGTAACCTAATAAGGTTATAATAATGCAAGCCTTTTTCATTATTGTACAAATGACGCAATTGTTTGCACATGGACAATGATAGTTATTGAGTACGGGTTTTTATGATTTTTTTTTCAATCACTGTTATAACAAAAATAATTAGTTCTAGAAGTTCAAATATTCTTTGCTGCTTATCACTTTGCATTATTATTTAAAATATATTATCCATATCTTAAGAATATAAAATAAATATTATGTATGTTTGACTTTTACCTGTTACTTAAAATAACACAACACTTCCAGATCAATTCCTACTTTTGTAGTGTACAATTAGATAGAGCAATTTTTTTGTAGATAGATAAAATGATTGAAACTACTGCATGCATTAGTGTTGATTTACAAAGCTCGAAAGAAACATCTAGCTCTAAGCATTTTATCAAAGGCGCTGAGGGGCACAGGGATCTATCTGTCTTGTTCAGTCTGGCTATTTGATACAATTCTTTGCAAGAAGCACAGAGAAGAATGTGATGGGGATGAATTTTGGAGTTCAAATTTAAATTCAGAATATACATTGCATTCTCCTGGGGGAATGGGTGGGAGGACTCCAGCATGATTTATTTGAACTCCAATACTTCATTTTTTTCAAGCAGACATTGTTCATAAATCAGCCCCTAACAATGCATCCTTTAAAACAAAACAACATGCTCACTCTAAGGAAAGCCTGCAGTCATTCCCACCACTTGCAGAAACAAGAATCCAAATATGTATTTATCAAGTGTATATGCTTTAAGATAGGGCCTTATTATACAATATTAGAAAGGAAAAGCCAGGACTATAGGAAGCTGAAGCTAGTCACACCTCCACCTTGCTCTGCTAGAACACTCTGAGCTGTTGCTACTAGAAATAAGTATGGCTGCATGGGCAATGGATGGCATTAAAAGTGTTGCTTTAATGAGTACTTTATGACCTACAAGGGATCCTACGGTTCAAAGGGAATGCATTCCCAGCCAGCAGTCATGTCTCACCAGGTGCATGGCAGAGCTCCGAGGTGGATGGGGCTCAATGAGCAACTGCGATGGCGTCTGTCCAAAGTTCTGTATCTGCGCTTCCATGGCCTGCGGGCAAGGGAGAGGGACTGTCATGAGCAATATGCATCAAGGAGAGAGGTCAACACACTGTGTGACAATGCAGGCATATCCCAAGTCAGCCATGAAAAAAGTCCAGAAAATTCACCCGGTGCTCTGCTCCCAGGCTGCAGACTCATCCAAGTGTTAGTATTTTGTAGACAAGCTTTGCTTCTCCTTTCAGCATGCTTCAGTTAACCAACTAACCATTCTCATTTCCAGTAAATGGAATTATATGTGAAAATGTTAACCTGTGAGGACATGCAGTTCAGGTCTTGAGAGAGCTTTTTTTTTGCACTAAAACGAACATATATACCTTAACAAAGTCC
Organism: Neopelma chrysocephalum; assembly: GCF_003984885.1. NCBI lineage: Eukaryota > Metazoa > Chordata > Aves > Passeriformes > Pipridae > Neopelma > Neopelma chrysocephalum. Next base: position 1,716,579 of record NW_020897702.1, read on the forward strand.
TTTGTAAGGAGGAAAGTATGAGGATCTCTAATAAAATAAGCCTCTGGAATCTTAAATGGGGGAAAAGAAAAGAAAACTGAGAAAGAAAATTTATGTATAAAATAAAATAAAATACTTACTATTTCAACAACCTTAGTAGGTGAAAGCAAAAAAATGCCAGATACAAATCTTGTCAGGTACATTAAGACTAACATAGAAATCTTTCCAATTTGCATACATTCATTGAATGTTTATTTCATCCTTAATTTTATTGCATTTTTCATGGGCTTTCAGGCTTCACAGGTTTGAAATGAAAACTTAGCAATTTCAACACATTCTTTAAGACTTAATTCTACTTTGAGAATAAATCTTGACTAGTTCCATAGGTAGAATACAGCCCACATACTGAAATGCTTCTGCTACTCAAACAGTTCATTCAAACAAAAATATATTTAAGATATATTCTTAAAAACTGTGGTAAAAGATTGCTAATTGTAGAATCAATACTGTTAAAGAATACTCCTTATCTTTCAGATAGGTACTATTTTATTTGACCTTGTAAAATTGAGAATAAAGCATTCATAAAAAACTAAACTGGCAGATTTTAAAATGCACTGTGCATTATGTACCTCTATATACTGTACCATGAACTACTGACCCTTAATATTTTTTCTGTGAGCTTCATGAATTTTTCATTGGCTACACAGAAGTAACATGATAAACCACCAAAAACATTTCCATCTTGGTAAATTATGTTATTTCTTTCAGACATAAATGGTAAGAAGCACAATGAATACTTCATGATACAGAAGAATCGTTTTAATGTACATATTTTGTCATTTCTACATGCCAATCTGCGCTTCCCTCTGCTTCACAGTATAGATATAAGAACAGATGTTACAGAGAGATTTCCTAATAGGTCACTGATGTCCACCACTCTTAATGCCCTAGATTGACAGGTATATAATGGAATACCACAAACAAATGTTTGCTGAAAAAGAAACTTATTGCAAAGTCCAGTCAGGTGGCTGAAGGACTTTCAATGGATTGTAGCCCTAGCACATTTGATGCTGTAATTATCCCAGTACAGATGATTTCTTGTTTGTTGACTAATTCAGAGTGAACTTGAAGCCTCCAAGGCACAGTGTGTTTCTTAGGATCTGGTGAGCATCTCAGGTTTTATTAACATCATTTAATGATGAATTAATTTAAAAGCATAGACGAATTTTATACAAAACCAAAGCATTTGTGTGGGCATATGTGTATATGTGTGTACATGTCCATAGAGCAGCTATCTATGTGTATCATACAAATAGTATCTCTTTACGCACTGTGTAGATGCCTTTACTCATGCAGACATTTTTTATACAGGAGTATAAAAGTCACATAATGGTAGAATTTTCTATTACATTCAGCACTCTAGAACTGATTTGCCTGGTGAGAAGAAGGGAAAGGAATTACACTTGTTTGTGAATTTCTTTTTCAAAATCACAAATACTAATATTAACAACATCAGGCACTGTGTGATATGTACTTCCAATCATTGTACTGACAATCATATTTTCAGAAAAGTAACCTCCATTTTTCTATTTTTTTTCCAAATAATTATCGAGGTTAATTTAATTTTAATTTTCCAAAGAATTCTGTGTTGAAATAAGAGTGTGAATTGTATTTGGCAGCAATACTGAAAAAAACCCAGATTTCCCTCTCTCACCCTTTGTAGCAATCCCTCAAATGATACTAATGTTCTCTCGCAGAAGCACTGAAATGAATTATTAAATTTTTTTCCATGCCATCCAGTTTTAATTTACACATTTACTTTCATGTTGTCCAGTCTTGGCAAATTCTGATTGTTTGGCTGTAAATTCTCCAGCAAATAAACTTTTCTGGCTTTCCCTCTCAGTTCCGGTAGATTTATAGTAGTAATAGAGGAGAAGAAAGAGAAGCAGACTACAATAACAAGCTCTCCTGGTTTTTTCAGATTATGAGGAATGGACACTTAAAATATAACTGTCAAAAGCAAGTGCTATTTTACAGCTGAAGATGTGCTGCACTCACATACTCTATGCTTCCATAATTTTAAAACATTTAAGTTAATGTCAAGTCCTTCTGCAAGCAGAAACCATGCAGAATCAAGACCTTGATATTCAGGGGATATCGAATACTTTTGCTGGCTTGCACTTACAAGATGACCACCTCTCCTTCACCCCATGGATACTAATGTTATTCTTTTCATTCTAAAACACCATTTGTAAAACTGACACCTCTTAGAAGCATTAAAGAAACTGAACAATGTTTCTTAAAATATACCCATAACATTCAGCTACTGCACGGAGACTGCAGTCTGCACAACACTACTGCTGTGCACAGCTCCAACTGGTATTACTCTCTGGAGCTCACAATACTTACAAAGGACAGAAAAACCTTGTCAAAACTTAACACAGAAGATAAACATAAGCACACAGAGATAAAGTGACTGGCCCAAGGGTATTCTTAATGCTGCCTCCTATCAGATAACTTGACACGAAATGAAAAGCAGGTACAGAACAGATCTGTGAATAATAATGTAATACATTGATTTGTTTACAAGAGAACTCTGTCTGTATCTGAAATTAAACTGAAAACTGCTAAGTGTACACCACAGTTTTTCTTGAGCTGTAAATCATCAAACTTTAGATTATTTAATGGTATTAAACATTTCATTCTTATTAAACAATTCCTTTTCTTCCATCAGATCTTGAATATTGTGTGCAAAGGACTACATCGCTCTCTGAGACACACATTCTAGTCACTTTCAAATTTTAATAAAATAAAGTTTCTTCTCATTTTACCTTCAAATGTCCTTTGTGAAGAAATAATATAAGCTTGGAATTCAATGGCTGCCAAATGTAACACTTTCAAAACAGCAAAATGGCAGTTATATTAGTTTTCTTTCTCAATAAGGTGCTGAAGAAAAGCTATTTAGTGAACTGATTTGAGATTCCCTACTGTTTTTAATACACATAAAATGAGATTTGTACTCCAGATACTTCAGGGAGTGTCTGCTAGGATATGATCATGTATTCAGAAAGATAAAATAGCTCTTAGCATATTAGTTGATAATAATAGGTCAGAATGAGGAAAGAAAAAAATCTTCCAACTTGTTGGTAATTCAAAGCTTAAAATTAATTGACCTCACACACCCTAATTTGTGCACTCAAAAAAACCACAACTTCATAGTACTTAAGACAACAATAACATTTAACAACAACATAAAGGGATTTATATTACATATTTACGTACACTTTGGTCAAGAAATCAATATATCAAATAATCAAATCTTATGAATAATACTAATCTTAGATACAAAGATCAATATTCTCAATGTATATTGCTCAAAGAAAATAAATTAGTGGATTCCAATTTTAATTCTTAAAGGACACTTAATTCTTAAAGTGTCCAATTCACAAGGACACTTGGATGCTCCTCTGCAGCCTGAAGGATGAGGCCTTAGTGTCAGTTCCCCATTGAATGAAGAGTTTGATACATCTGCTTTGCTCATTATGCAGTCTACTGAAGTATTTGGGTTTTATTTCTTAATTCTGGTTGAAATAAATACAAATATGCTATTAAATACTTCAAGCACTCTATCTCTTTATGTGTAAGAATTATTTTTAGCAGTCACAGGCAATGTCTCCACCAGCAAGAAGTGTAACTCAACAGGAGCAGAGCTGCAGAGCAAAAGAGTTAGTCTTAGGATAGAATAGGACATTCTTTCCAGTTGGAAGGGACCTACAATGATCACCCAGACAAATGCCTGATTGCTGACCAAAAATTAAAGCATGTTCTTAAGGGCATTGTCCAAAAGCCTCTTAAACACTGGTAGGCTTGGGGCATCAACCACCTCTCTAGGAAGCATGATCCAGTGTTTGATCACTCTCTCGGTAAAGAAATGCTTTCTAATGTCTAGTTTATCCTTCCCCATATGCAGCTTTGAACCATTCACATGTGTCCTATCACTGTATACCATGGAGAAGAGGAAGTTATGTTTCTCTTGAGGAAGCCATGCTGAAACCATGCCCTGGTTTTCCCACCAGGTTGGCTTCAGAGAGGTCTGCAGACCCCAACAGTGGCTGATCTCTGCCAGCTGCACCCCTGGCACACATGGCTTCTGTGGCTTGGGAGCCAGTTCACACACTCCAAAACTGCTCTGCTGTTTGAATGAAAGCATGGCAAATAGGGATGGCTGGTACATTAATTTCAGATGCACAGTCCTAATCTAAATGAAAATCCTAGAATTGACTCTTCTGAAACATCACAGAAATTAAGGTTTTCTCTGCTATCTGACATACCTCTGCAAAAAGGATAAGCTATGAAGCAGTTTATTTTTAACACACTTTTCCTCTAGAATTGTTCTTTAAAAATGCAGGTAAAATCACCAAGGAAAATATTAACAGTCCATTTCATTTGCAAAATCGCCTTTGCTGAGATGCCCAGTGATTATCATTATTATAATGAAGAAACATTAAAGCATGAGCACTTTCACTATGAGTCATGAAGGGAAGAAAGAAATTCCTAAAAAACAGACTGCACTGCGGATAATAAGACTAATTTTATTCTTATGTGAAGTGCTCTTCTTTTATTCATCTTCACTAATTACTACCACAGTCAGGTAGACTTTCTAAAATATTTATTATCTAAGTTTCTCTATGTTTTTACTGCACTTTTTTTACATATTCAGGCTTTTTATTGCTAATTCCCATAATCCTGGTGTGTTTTATTTTTTGTTACCACATTCAGGTTTTTCTATAATCCCTTTTCCCCTGTGCATAGGGACTGAGTCCAACGAAGAGCGAAAATCTGTAGGAATTTGAGAAATATGTACCACAGCAATAGTCATCCAACTCTGCCTTTCCTATAAGTTTATTTAATTTTTTCATCCAAGTAAACAGAGGAATTCTTTATGTGCTCTCCCGCACATGCACCCAGCACACGCAACAGCCCCCAACACTGTCTTCTTCATAGCACAAATGACTGACAGCCTTTTAGTGGGTAACATAAACAACTTGAAATGTTTTTGTTTTGTACAAGTGGTGTGAGATACTGCTTTTTTCTTTGCATCTATAGATGTTAAGCAGCATTAGTATCTTCAGGACTTTTGATAAGTTAGATTAACAATATTGAATTCCATTTTATTACTGTATGCTTGGAGAAAAGAAGTGCTGTAGTTTAAACAAAAGCAATGACTCAACTATTCTGGAGGCTTCAATACAGTCAGTTATTTAATCAGAATGCTCAAGGGACTGCAAGATCCACTAAAAAGGCCCCGAAATGGATTTTCTCCACAGGTCACTACTTTATTAATTTAGCAATGGAGAAAGGGGCATCCTTAAGCTCCTTCCCCTCACAGAACGTATCTCACTGGATCCAGTGTGCAATTAAATGCCTCCCTAGTAGAACACCAACAGCTCAGAGCTGACCTTCAGCTTCCTCCCAGAATGTCCAACCCTGCACTTCTTCCTCATTCCCCTGTGGAAGGAAAGAGTACTATGAAAGGAATGAGAATGTGAAAGGTAAGATCTCCCATTCTTTTTAAAAGCATGAGTCACATCGGTGATCTTGTTTGTTTCAGGGAGTGCTGCCTATTAACTTTCACATTTACCTCATTAAGCTACTAATTGTGATACCCTGCTCTCCCCTCTTTCACCCTTATAGCTCTCTCATCCTTGCCCCTGGTAGTCCAATATGCCACTCATGATAAAAAGTATTTTAAACACTCTGCCAGCTTAAGCAAGCATTTGGTTAATGGACTGCAAATGGGAAATAAATTCAATACATCTCACAAATGGAAACAGAGAAGGTGAAGCAAAAATATCACAAAGACAGACTTCCTCCAGCCAGGGCAGGTTTAGCTGAGAGTGTTCCTTACTCTTTCAGGAATACTCTCATGAGCAAGATTCCCATGTGCCTGAGCACGAATACTTCCTTTTCGTCTCTAGCAGCCATTCCCCTGAATGGGTCTTGCTCTCAGACCGTGGCAATTTCACTGCCTTTTTTTCCCTGCTGTTTGCTTATATACAAGGCAGACAAGGAGCATCCCTTTGCTTTAAAGTCCATGCTCTGCAAAACTCTAAACATAGCCCGGAACTGATGTCATATATTTATTTATAATTTTGTTTAAAAATACATTCAAAAATTTTTTTTTTCTCTTTTGTATAGTCTATACTAGACTAGACTATTTCAGTTGGAATGGACCTACAACAGTCATTTAGTCCAGTTGTCTGACCACTTCAGGGCTGACCAAAAGATAAAGCATGTTGTTGAGGGCATTGTCTTAATGCCTGTTGCAGTGTTTGACCACCCATTCAGTAAAGAAAAGCTTCCTAATGTTAAGTATGAACTTCCCCTGGCACAGCTTGGAACCATTTCCACGTGTCCCTGAATACCAGAGAGAAGAGCTCAGCATCTCCCTCTCCACTTCCTCTCCTCAGGTAGCTTCAGAAAGTAATGATGTCACCCTTCATATAAAGAACATTTTATTTTTCCAGTTTTATGCCATTATTTCTTCAGTTGAACTATTGTATTTCTTATGTTCATGCTTGTAATTATTCCTGTACAATAAAGAGTGGTAACATTTACTGAAACTCTTGTGTTCACTGATGTCATGCCAAATGAAATCATTGCTCTGTCATCATACTTCCAAATCTGCATTAAGTTTATAGAAGAAAATGTTGCTTTCTTTGATCATTAAGTTACTGAGTACAAACATCAGAAAATATTTTACTGCTAAATTGCTTTTGTGAGAGATGTAATAGCATGATGTAATAATTCATCAAATATGTAATTTAATGACATAACTAGTCAAGGTTTTGAAATCTGGGCAATCAGGATTTTTTAGTTTTAGATAACTTGTAATTGTCCTTAAATCATTTCCCTATTGTTGCATAATGAGCACTCTCAGAAACAAGGATTTCATCTTTTCTGAAGTCATTCCCCCATTTTTTTAAAACAAGAATTTTTTTTGTTGTTTTGGGATTGTAAATATTTAAGGTGACTGGCTGAAATAACTTCTCATCACCTAAACTCTGTCTATATAAGGAAAGACTTCCATATCCTCTTCATTATTCAGACACGAACCCTTATCATCAGATTCGTAACGCTACATGGACAAAAGCTCTATGTGATTTATTGGGTAAGAGGCCTATCTAGATGATCTTTCCCATGTGGTGTTTAGGTCTATGGAACAAACTTCTCTTTGACATCTTGATTCTGCAATGTAAATTGCTAAAATGTACACCCGTAACATACAATTTCCCTGTTGATACTACCCTTTTGTACTACTCCTTTACATGATGGTAATCAAAGCCTTACAGCATACCAAATTGCAGATGTATCTTGTATTTGCAAACCAAGCCAAACCAGCTTCATTTCCCCAATGTGACTCCTGTTGTATAAATCCTGTTACTAAAGAGAAATTCTTCACTCTAAGACCTTAGTAATACCTTACTCAGAACATCATCTTCTGTTCTGGTCAAACTGTTCCTTTCTTCTTGAGTTTCTGTCACCAGTTTCAAGTTTCAAGAAATTCAAGTTCTTGTTATTACCAAAACTCCTCTTGAAGCTATTCTTGCCTGCACCTTTCTGTCTTTGTTATTTTTAAAAAATTTACCATTACAGTCTTAGGTTATACATATCTCATACTTCTTGTCATTCCCACTCAAGAGTTTTTGCTTTTAAGCCAAGTGTTTCCTTTCCTCTGCCTTATGTCACCCTTTAACTAATTTATTTTTCTCTTTTGCATATGAAATACAAGCCAGGATGATGAAATCTTAATTTGAGTTTTTAGATCTTTGGGACGGATTTTTTTATTTTGAAATACAGCAAACTTATGAAACAAATATTAGTTTCTCAAAAGGTTGCTAGGATTCCAAGTGCATTATCCCTAAAACAAAAAGTTATTTCAAGGCTTTTCTAAAGCATAGATAAATTTGTTACATTTTCTTGCGTAAAAAATAAAAAATTTTCTGAATTTTTAAATGCAGATTCTCTTCTGACTGGAACCACTACACCTTGTCAAAGTCTACAAAAGAGAAAACAAAAACCAAAACAAAATATGTATGAAAACTGTCATTAGCATCCCTTAGTTGGCAGTCACTAAAATTTACAGGCATTTAAAAAAACCCAAAAACACTGCTTCTGTCTGGGATGCTACAATTGTTTCCACATGTGAAAAGCAATGTGTGACAGCCAGAGAGCCTGAAGTTCCAGTTGTGCCAGGCTAAAAATTGCCAGTAGTATTTTTCAATACACCATCAACTGCATTTAAAAACCTGCTGAATTTTACAAGTCAAAAGTATATAAAATAAAGGGGGTTTGGTTTTGTTTAGAAATGCTTAACTAGATGATATTATACAATATCTCAATGAATTCACTAATTAAAAAATAAGTCCCAAATAAGTCCCAAAGGTCAACACTAGAAAATCCCATAAAGCTTTGGGAAGGCTGCAAAAATAATTTCTCTGCATTAACAACAATACCAAGAGCTATCTGTTCCTGTGGTAATTCCTTCACTTCTATAAGGCTCCCAATAACTGCGTTTCTAACCCTTTCCAACCCTTTCCCTTCCTTCTCCTCTGCAACAAAAGCTCCAAACATCTTTTCTGTCCTTTTCCTCTCATTGTTGTTCATCTGGCCTCTCATATTCCCTCCCTCAACAGACAAGAATTGTGTAAGTACCCATCTTCCCATGCAATTCCATTTTCCCTTGTTCATCCCTCATTATTACTTCTCTTCATCAGATGGAGAAGCTGCTCACCCTGACCTGTTAAACACTACAGCATATGCAGGGCTTTATTCTGGGCAAAAATTGATACTACTTTTGGTTTTCTTACTATTCAAAAAGAATTTTGAAATTATTTCAAACTCACACTGCACAGATCCATCATCATTTATACTAACCAGAATGCTGAGCTGAAAGCAGAAGCTAGTTATTCTGTGGCAATGAAGACAGTGGCATTATACATTTATAGTCCTACAATAATAAAGCCCCAGATGCTGTGCAGGAGTAAAAATGCTACAAAACAGAGAAGGTACTTGTTAAAAATCTCTTGTTATTTTCCTCTCCATTGAGGCAGAAGAAAGAAACTTCTACTGTTCATGAAGATCTCCTGGGGAAAGAGACATAGAGCAAACTCCAGTCTGGACAAAACAGCAAAACTGAGCACCTCTGTCCTTATTCTACAGCCTGGTCTGGCAAGCAGAAGCAGTCAGCCTGACTTCCACTCACAGCTCCCAATAGGCCAATGCACCAAGTGAAAAAAACAGTGGTATTTTGGAGGAAACTTTGGCACTGAATATTTCTGAAGGACCCCTGACTTTCAAGCTGGGTGACTAAATGGCTTGTGACTTCTAGCAATGAAAGGTCACAGAGAGCAGAAAGAGACTGGTTTTGCTGGTTCCCATGTTGCTGCCAGAAGAAAAGAAAAAACTACAAGTACCCTACACTTTTTAAGTGCTTGGGAAGTAACTGGGAGTGAAGACAAGGAAGTAGCATTGGGCTACTTTCCATGGTTTTCAGGGATGCTGATGTCATCTGAATTGTGCACTGCCTCTTACAGATTGCAAAATTTTACTCCGTGCTGATAGAAGGGAGAATTTGTTGGGGGCCTCATCAGGTTTAATAGTATTTGTTATCTCTCCTTGTCTTTGGTTTTGTTTAAGAGACTGCATATGTTTTTAATGTCATTTTTAGGAGCACAGAGTCCTTTAGGCACAGGTATCTGATTCCTAAAAATGCAACAGTAACATCAGCAGGAGTTTTCACTGAAACTTTGAAACTTTGACCACAAATTTTAAACCTATTGACTTTAGCCTAATTAAGGCAGAGGACCAACCACTCAGATGGAGGGTCTTAAACAATGAAGACCACAGAAGAGCTGGCTGTCAGGAAAAATTCCATTCATGATGTATCAATTAAAAAAATTTCTACATTAACCATTAATTTTTCAGAAATTAAAAATTTATAAAGATAATAATGAATTAAAACAAAACAAATGCAATTACTTACAATAGAACTTAATGTAATCATAAGAGGCACAGATTAATGGAGTTACTGAAAAAGCAGTTGTGTTCATATTATGCTTACAGCTATCATCATAACAGAACATAACAGAATAAAAGATTCAGATGAAAACATCACAATTTTTCTATCTGCCTACATTGCACATTCTTCCTAACAACTGATTTTCACAGTGTTTGCTCATTCTAGTTTGAGACGATCCATTTAACAAGACTTCTACAATTTATCTTATGAGATGTCTACAGCCAAATTATAGCCTTTTGTTTAGACATAATGAGCAATTTGACCCTGCAACTGCTAGTTAATTTGGAATCAGACATAGCAATATCCCCATCTCAGCTGGCATGAACTCTCTATAGTCCTGCATTTCTGCTACACATTCGCTTTGACTGTTATTTTCCATCCAACTCTTGAAATCCTGTTCCTAAATCAGTCTTCTCCGTCCTCTTATCACTAGGATGTTCTTCCTCTCTGAGATCTTTTTGGTAAAGCAGCGCAAAAAATAACACACCATGTTCATGAGGAGTTTCAACCAAAACATGAGAGAAAGGTGCTCTACTAGCGACTTTTCATACCCTGTGGCAATTTGGCCAGTAGTTGACAAGGATTCAAATAACCATAAGCAGGTAGTCTTTTAAACTACTGGGACAGTGACATCTTTTGATGTAGAAATAAATAAATGAAGGTATAGGATTTAGTCTAGAGAATCTAATTGTTGTGGAAAATAAATATTATTAATAGCTCAGATAATGAGTAACCTTTGCTGCCAGTAGAATAACTTACACATGTTTCAGAAAGCCATTGTGGAGAACATACACATCACATTTATTTCTACTTATTTTTACAATTAAGAACTTCCCCTGTAGGAAAACACAAAAGAAAATGAGGTAAACAGCAAGGCAAACTGCAGAACAGGTCTTCTGAAAGCTTGGCAGTAATAAAAGAGGAAAGGGTACTTAATCACTAAAGTACGCAATTTAGCTATGATGTTTTTCACTCTGGTTTATTATTGAAATAAAACAAGATGACTGAAGACATTTTTAATGCTTGGAAAGCAGGACAGGGTCAGTAAACCAAAGTATCTAGTATGTGCATTTTGTTCTTCTTTTATAAATATAAAATTATACAAAATTAAAAATGTGACTTTATGTTTTACTTCTGCTTTGACAGAAAAAAATAGCAAAACCCTTGAGTAAAATCTTTCCTTGTTAATGAAATAAAATTAAGTAAAGAATGTGGCAATATAACGTTAGTGTTTTTCTTTTTTCATCTGAACAGAAAGTAAATGCTGGCTTATCTCTCTGCTCTCAGCCTGATCTTTCTATCACAAATCATTTGCCTTGTTCCCACTTCAAGAAGGTGCACTGAGATTTTGAAAGCACACATACTTCACTACAAATTGTAGTTATGATGAGGATCCAACCATCTGCCAACTTTCAATTTATCCACTGCAGGACACAAGATCTATTTCAGAGAACAGGCAAACCTTCAAAACTTACAACTGAAAAAGGACTGACAGAGAAGTAGGTAAAACATACATACTGAAAGGTGTCACACAGAGTATTCATCAGGTTTCAGTGTATATTAGAAGCTCAGTTTTGGAGCAAGGTTATACTGTTAAATTTAAAATAAATGTTCTCAGTTATTTGCAGGGTTTAGGTTATAAAGAAATAATTTTGTTTGGATTATTTCCCAGAACCCATTCTTCAAAACTTCACTTTGTTCTTGACATAAATTGAAAACAATAATATAGATATGCTGAATACAGGCTTCGAAGTGACATTAAAGAGGCACATTATCAATATGTTTAAAACATTTAGAAAGCTCAGCTTTGCATCTTTCTAAGTGAATGACTAGATACTTAGACTTAGTAATATCTGTTCCAATAAACTACTGTGTGGGAAATGTTTTGAATAATAGTTAATTTATGCTGAGGTAGTGACAGTATAATATAACTGAAATCTGTGCTATTAGGAAAAAAGAAGCTCCTTCCAGCTATTTCTGCTACAATCAGCTGCAGCAATTTTCACCCCACCTCTCTCTTTCACATAAAACATTACTTTCAGTCTATGTGAAAATGCTTGTTGCTAATTTTAAAAATCAATAATTGCTACCTGTCATCCATATGGAGAAAACCGAAAAAACCCAGACAATAAAGAAGAAATTTTCATGCACAAGACTGATATATATTTCTTTTATATATTTCTGCAATAAAAGAGAGCAATTGTAGTTAATGTTTTTTTCATATAGGAAAAACATTAAATTCAGTTTGGGTAAGACTCCGGTATTTAAAATGCATACGAAACTTCTAATGTAGACGAGAATTGGCCAAACAATTTATTCCAAATAATACTTCAAGTGGGTTGGAGTATGAGAATATATTTTCCAGGGCTATGGGTTACTTAAAATTCACCCTAGTATTCCTCTGATGAATGAATGAATGAATAGGTTGATTGAAGTCTCATCAGCTAAATAAGTTATCATCAGTTCTTTGGTTCGAATGCTTGGTGTAAAGTTAGTGATGTGCATTGAGTGGCAATGCTGAGCTCTATCTGAATGCTGAACTTTCTAATTGCAAGTACAATAAATAATGAACAAATCCCAAAACTAATATGCCATTTTGGACAAAACCCCCACCTGTATGCCATAATTTTTTTTTGCTTTCATGAATTGTGTCCTTTCTTGATTATGAAAAGATTCTTAATTCCCATAAACATATAACAGCATGATCCAGGAATGGTCATGGACTCAGAACATGACAGATTCTCTAAAATATTGACTAACTGATCATCTCTAATACATTCATTAGCTGGAGATATTGTGATAAATCATTAATCTAACTGTGGATAATTGCTTTAAGAAATTGTAGAAGGATATTTTCAGACTGGAGTCCTATAGACCAGATCATGATTTCTGACTCCTTGTTGTAAATGGCTTGTGTTACTCAGGGTAGGTGCTCCCAAAAAATTATTTCATAGTTAAACTGGATGCATAATTAAAATGTTTAAGTTATTCTGAAGTAAGCACTTTCTGAAAGCCCTTTCCTCTGAACAACAAACAGATAAAAGTGCATACATTAAAATCCAAATAAAAGCCTATACATTGGGAAATTACTGCATGGAAACTGACTTCATGCAATTTATAAAATTCCTTATTGAATATTCTAATTTAAGGTGTCTTTTCCTGTATTCGGTGTCTTTTGCAGTAATCTTTACCTACAAAAATAAATATCTTACCCTCAAAAAGTCCCTGTGTTTTTCTTCTTGATCTACAGAGAACTATCATAACAAAGTGACAGCAAGTAAAAATTATTCCTTTCCCATTTAGTGAAGAGGATACTGATCTCTGAAACTCACTGTTATATCCCTAGCTGTTCCAAGAGTGAAACATAAAAATTCCATTAGTTTTCTGTTGATAATCTCTTAATGCGTACAAAACACACTCACAGGCCAAAAATAGTATAACATAATCACTTTTTTTCCCCCCAAATCAGTATAAATTTGGAAAAAAATCCTTGTTCTGTATGTCTGGGAAGAACAGTATTTGGGAATGAAGGAGATGTAGATTTCTTGACAAAAATCAATAGAATGCAAGTATACATTTCTAAGAGAAGAAAAGAGCCCTTGGCATATAGGAAAATAATTTCTACTTAAATGATGGCTTTTACTCGAATACCTTCAATTAACTTTGAAAAAAGTAGGCATTGATACTACATGCAGCTTCCTACTAATTTCACCACTATCCATATTCATGCCTAAGCAGAAAGGAAGGAAAGACCATCCGTTGTATGGAGGCAATTAAGTACAAGTGAACATGTAAGTGGCCAGTGCTGTGGGTACAATTCAATCAAGCAGATCCATAGGGGTGGTTTTGATATTCTTGTCACATCAAAGAAACGGCTCCCAGAAGAAAAAGATCTTAATGAGTTAAAAATGAAATCTGAATAAATAAGAATAACTATGAGAGAAAGAAAGAATGAGTACACGGTGGCAAGGACTGGTGCTACCTTGAAAGCATTATATAGTGCTATTAGAATGGCATGTTAATTTTTTCCTCATAAATTTGCCAGGTTCAGTCACCAGGGAAAGGCTAACATTCCAGTTCCTTTTGCTAAAGATATATCTATCTTACTGAGTCTTGACAGCCCTATCATGTCAGCCCTCTGTAGTAGCAAAAAGTGTTTCAGTAAGGAGGGGGAAAAAAAGAAAGGAAAAAAAAAGTGAAAACTGATGTGATCTACTCTGCTTCCTGTGGGCATATTTCACTATAGCAGATCCAGAGGGATGCTTTGTTATTCCTGTCAGATCAAAGAAAGAGATAACAGAAGGAAATTTAAGAGGAAAAATATAACCCAGAAATGAGGGTAGCTGAAAAGCATTGCATCTACTTCTTCATTAAGACTTTTCAAATTATTTAAATACGCTAAATATCAAGTCACCACCAAAGAAATAAATATTGCATAGGCCATATGCTCTGTTAGCTGCCAGAAAAACTGTTCTACAAGGATTAGTTTACGGGCACAGCAACTGCCTGTCAAACACTAGTAATTTTAATCATTTTTCAATTTGCTGTTTGAGTTGCGAGTATGTTCAGGTATTTTGACAAGTGGCTGCTCAGAAAAATATCTGAGCTAGCTTCACACTGCCTTGCTTTCCTACACACACGCAACTCCTGCCAGACTGTGGGGATACAAGTGTTTGGTGAAGATGCAGCAGTCACAGGGAAGTCGCTGTAAGCTGGATTTTGCAATTTAACACAAGGATGACACCAAGTTAGTCTAAAGTCTAGGGCAGACCAAAAGCTGAAATGGTTTTTCAAAATATTTCTAATCACAAACTAGGTGAAAGTATAAAAAAAGAAATAAACAGAGATCTGGCTATGATTTAAAAACAAACAAACAAACAAAACCACAAATAAAACTAATCAGAAAACCTGAAATAGTACTTTTCTTCAACTAGATGTGCTTTCAGTACTACGTGATTAGCCTTGTATGCACTAAACTGCCCATTTTTGTGTGTTTAATCTACAAGGTATTAAATTAAGGTAGTAATAAGCAAAAATAATTTTAACTCATCTGTTTCATTTTCTAATGACCAGAATGGCTTTGGTTTTCCCTTTCAGCCACAACACTTTGTGTCATACAAGGTTCTAACTTGAAAAAAACACATCTCTAGGATTTTTGAATGCCCAGATTTCCAAGTGTTTGGAGAAAAAAATTGAGGCTCCTAAAATCTATAGACATTCTGGGAGAAACAAGAGGAAGAACTGTATTTTACCAAAGAAGTGGACCAGTAGCAGTGGAGCATCACAAATAAACCACATTTCCTATGTTGTTCTTTATATATTAGCATTCTCAGCATCAATCCCCTGAAGTCAGTCAAGTCTGTCCAGAGGAAAGGATTTGGATTATGATGTAAACTAACAGTAAAGACAATTCCAAATAACATCTAATGTCCAATATAACTACTGTTTACATATTAAAAAGAGATACAGACTTTGTACCATGGATGTTCTGTCATGTTTCTCCACAGGAGAGGACTGTCATGGTAAAGTTCATTATCAATTACTGCCTTATGAGTACAAGATGAGTTAAGCTGTCATAATTTTCTCAGCTAGAAATCCTATGCTGTCAAACAGTGTCAATTTTTAATCTGACAAAAGGAAGAAAATTATCTGTTATTTTGACCTCTAATTTCTTGACATTTTAATGTTGTAATTGCTGTGGTTAGTGCTGCATCCATTATTCCACCTATCAAATAAGAATGAATCAATATCCTTAAGCTGTTCTTCAAGCTTTCACCTCACTGCTTTTACTCTCAAAAGGAAAGAATTTAGCAATAGAATAAAATAGGTTGAAATAAAAAAAATATAATTTGGGGCCTGGAAAATGTTTGTTACACATTTTTTTCCCTCCTCATTACTGTATGAAAACCATTTTGCAATGGGCAGACTAAGAGAGACCATTAGAACTGATAGAACTGGAGAACTTCCCAATTTCTAATCATAAAAGATCAAACCCATAAAATTCAATTTTATACATTCTGTGGAGCATGTAAATTGGGACTTTCATGTTGCTCTCATCACTACTTGAGATAAATTATGATCAAGTATTTTTTGTGGTATCAGAAAATTACAAAGTTGTTTGAAAAATCAAAATCAGTATGTTGAAATGAAATCAGCTTATTTTACCCATCCAGTGCAGCTCTTAAGTTGCCGAAGAGTTATTACAGAAGCAGATGTATGTGATTTCATAGACTGTAGTAATCTAAAACTTAATTGTATCCAGCATTCTGGTTTCAACCACTGAGAATTTTCAAAATGTAAAAAGAAGATAGCAAGTCAGATGCAAAGTCTTCTACTAAATAGGTTGAAAGAGAGAAAAAGCACAGGATGGCCATTTTTCCACTGTTAAACAGTAGAGAGTTCTTCGAGGTCTTCCAATGCATGTGAGAAAGATGCAAGGAATGGCAGGGATAAGTTGTTCCACCATTGAATACTTTTTTTCTAGTTAGATGGCTACTGAAGTGACTTCTTTAACATTCTTCACAGAAATCTAAGAACATATTCCTTAGTGGTTAAGCGAGATGCTCGAGCAAAGGGTGAAAATGAAAAGGCCAAGGTATAGCATAAACAGGTCATGGGGTCCTGCCAGTTTAAATTATGTCTTTCAATCAGCTCAGACCTAAATGGGAGGGTTGTTTTTTTTTTATTTGGAGACTTATTTCACTGGATAGATTCTGCTGGGACTCAGCTCAATATGACATTAGTTACAGCCACAGTTTGAAGAGGTTACTGCCATGCTTGAGCCCATTGGCCTGATAATGGCTGCTGACAATAAGGTTGTATTGATTGGCACATTTTACCACGATTTATTGAGAACATTGCCATCTTCCACGAGACAGAACCAAAATATTTCAGTTTGTTTACAAAATAAACATCAAGAGCATTTGGATACTGGGACATGCATTTTCCTGGATAACTGCAGAGTGCAATCAATGCTAAATTGCAGTGTTTCTAAATTAAGGTGCCAGACATCACCACCTGCCACTGTAAAATATGATAAACAATTGTTATCACTATTTTTAAGGGTGCTAGTATTCCTATCCTTACATTTCTGCATATATAAGGGGTCTTCAGAGGCTTTTAAAATATCTTTTTGCTTTTAATTTATTTTCTGGAATATCTACAAAAAGCCAAAATAAAGTAAAACAAAACCAAACAAAAGCAAAACAAACAACAACAAAAAAGCCAAGAATACAATGTATATATTTGTAATAGAAACATGACATCCAAATATATGGTCCACTAGATCATCAAGATGTCAAATGCTTTATTATTGGCCAGAGAATGTCTGCTAGTTTTATAAATAGAGCCCAGGAAAACCGAAGGCAGGCCTAAATCCGTCTATATTTACACATGTACTGTTAATTCTGTTTAGAAATAAATAAAAAGTATTTTTTAAATCTTCTTATGACAAAGCACAAATCAACAATGCTTGAGATCTCTTGCAGGAGAAAGCACACTATTTTTAAATGGATGCATACTACTTTTTATCTATATATAACAAAAATTAGAAGGATTCATTTTTCCTGGACTTGTTGCCTCCTCATCGCTAACAATGAATTTTATTTACAAATTCAATTTGTGGCAATGAAGATAAAGTTAAATAGCCCAAGAAGAGGTTTATATGTTATTGACTGAAAGGGTATGGGTTAGATGTACAAGTGAGTGAACAAAAACATCTCCATTAATTTTTTTAAATTTCTGATGACAAGTTATGCATGTAAGTAGAGTCACAGGAGAGCTAGAGTCTCATCATGTTATAAGATGTTAAATAAGGTGAACAGACAAATAGACCTCAATCCCACAAGCTGCCCTGTGGGAGAAGGCCTTTAAAGTCAAGACACAGGAGTCTGCCCATGCAAATCAGGACCTTAAGCCGTGAAAATCCCTTGTGTTCATGGTGCTTGACACCTGTTTTATACTTTAAAAAGCATTGCTTCTTTGTATCTCTAGGAAAGCATGACTCTTTTCATGCTCAAAGTTTTAAATTCAGAAAACTATTATGTAGATATCAACATTAAATATGTGAGGCAAGGGGAATCAAAGCAACTCTAGTCATTCTTAAAACTAAGCAAATATTAATTGCTTAGAAAACCTAAACTTTGCAATTCATGGAGTGAAAATCCAGCTCTAGGAAGGGGGGTCTGAATGGTTTTTTATTTCCGCTCCTAAAAAAACATCAAATGCAACAGGATGTAGCAACACACTGCTAAAAACCAACATGACAAAACCCAATAGTTAGCTGAATATGAATGGTTTCTCGAATCTATTTCTCTCTGAAATCTCTAGATTTCTGTCTCCAAGATTGGAAAACAAACAAACAAACAAACAAAACCTCATTGCCTGGCAATGTATAAATTATTACTGTTTTGCATACAGCAGATGGCAGCTATCTGGGGGAATGGAAGACTGTGTGTAGAGCTTCATCACAGCAGTACTCATCTAGCAGCTGTTGCTTCTTCACACTTTGCACCAAATTTCAATTGTTTTAGCCAACAAATGGAGGGTATTAGAAAATCATAATTCAAACTAATAGTCTTACTAAAAACAAATACAGTCACTGGAAGGAAACATGTATCAGGATATCTACAACAATTTTTTTAAAAAATTACCAATTAATTTAAAATACTTGAGTATATATATACACATATATATATTTTACGCATACATATATACAAACATAAATACTTGTATGCACAACAAATAGCAAACATTTTCTATTTAGGTAACAGTTTAATTATACGTTATGTGATTAAAACAAAAGTAATCTGAATATTTGTTGCTGTAACTCTAGCAAATATATTCTTTCTCAGACACATATTCTCACCAACACCGTCTGACTGAAAAGGTTAGATTTTTTTTCCCTATGACAATGATGCAGTTTTTTCTTTCAGTTTTTCAGTTCTACTAAGTGAACTTAATAAAAGTAAATGATAAAAAGTAGCAGACTATATATTACAGTACATTGCATTACAATTTCCCACATCATAACTGACTATTAAATATATTAGGGACATCTGTTTTATTGCTTCTGAAGTCGCCTATGGACTAAATTGAGAATCAAGTCACACACCAATTTTCTCCAGCAGTGAAAGATGGAAAAAGTACCATATCTTGTGAGATGACAGCAGTTTTTAGAATGAAACAGCATTAAACACCTACCTCCCTGAGGACAGGATCGGTGATACTGTCCAGGTTCACAGAGCCTTCATATGTTAGGTAGTGGAAAACATTGAGTGCACGCACTGCTTCTGGTCCTCGTTGCTTGTAGCCAAATATAAGGTCAATCCACTGATGAAGTTGACATGATACAAACTCACTTTCCAGGGCCTGCAAGTGAAATTCAGGGTTAGGAAGTAACTGAGAAAACATAATGGGTATTATTAAATTTTCTGTTCAGGTTTATTTTATACATTGGAAATCCTTCAAACATTAAAAATTGTAACTGGATATATTGAGAGAAGGACTAAAAGGATATTCTCCCTTCCTTCATTTTATATCATGTTTCTTCTTAGCTACTGGGTTTCTCCTAACTGCAAAGGTTTTAATTATAAATTTTTGGGCTTGTCAAGTAAGTTACATAATTTTTTAAAATAACCTGATGGTATTGGGAAAAACATTCAAAAAACCAGTCTTCCAACTCATTTTCTAACTAGTTCAATTAACCTTAAATCTAAAATGAAAATTTGAGAATTAAAAAGCTGTATCAGGAAAATGAGGTTCTGAACTCCATGTGCACCTTGTGACTGGTTTCTCAAAGGAGAAATCAATCACAATTTTCCCACTAATTTCTGATATCAGGTTGGTTCACTACAGAAAACAGAAGCCATGACCAGCTAGTTTGAAAATGGGTTCAAGGATTGCTGTTCCTTTGCTCAGCATGTGGAAAGAGATTAATTCTAGACAGAGGAAATGATGATAGTATTACTCTTGAGCCTGATCCAATCAATATGCCTTTATCAGACACAACTGGCATCCTTAGTAGATATCATTGCCTGAACTGGAGTTTTGGAAAGCTGAAGGCATTACATAGCTTCTCTTTACCCCTCTACCAGGCTACCTGTCCTAGTTTTCCATGAGTCTGTACCCTGATTCACAAATCATTCCCCTATAAAGAATCATTGCGTATATAAGATAGCATTCTGGCACACTCATTCCTTTATTCCTAAGGCTACCTTCAAACACAAACAGTGATAAACAGGAACATGTATTTAGATGAAGATTTATAGTTCATTGACCAAGTTTTTATACATGTCCTTGCCCAAACTCCATCACAGTCCCAATTTTGAACAGTGTCATATGCCTAGCTCCCTTTGATGAGAACAAGTGCAGTTCAATTCTCAAATTTGGGAACTAATTTTTCATTAGTTTATTAGAAAATAATAAAAGAAAATACAGAATCACAGAATGGCTTAGTTTGGAAGGAACATCTGAAAATAACCTGGTCCAAACCCTCTGCTCCAGCAGGGCTACCTAGAGCAGGCTGCCCAGGACTCTATCCAGATGTCTTTTTAATACCTCCAACGATGGAGACATCACAACCTCCCTGTAACAATGCTCCATCACCCTCACAGTGAAAAATATGTTTCCTGATGTTCAGAGGGAACCTCTTGTTTCAATTTGTGCCCATTGCCTCATGTCTTGTCACTGGGCACCACTGAAAAAGATCCTGATTTGCTCTGCTGAAAAAATACCAGCCTTAGTACAATTTATTATGTAAACATCTATGTCAAGCTTACTACTACTCACTGCATACAGGCAGAGCTGAAAGTAACCCTGTACGTTACCTAATACTTTCCATTCTTAAAGACTGTGTTTCTTTTCCTTTCCCTGAGAAATCCTACTTCCTCCATTGTTTTTATCACAGTGCCACTACTCACCACAAACACTACCCAGCTACGACAGTTTCTCGTCTGCCCAAGGAAAGTTCAGATTCTTCAAGGAGATAAATGTTGGGAAAAGACTATTCATTTTGTTCATTTACATCAAAAGGAGGCTGGTTCCAAAATAATCATCGGTCACTGTAGCACCCTGCCGTTCGCTGCTTACAGGCAGCTGCCCCCTGACCCTCCCCTTCCCCCAGGAACAGACTCAGATAGGGCAAATCACGTGGGGCTGGCTTGCTGGGTATCGCATGCGATCGTTCCTCAGATATTTTCCCTGTAATGATCATCGTGGAAAAGGAATTCTCTGTGCTTTGGTGGAAAATTGGACCCTTTTCTGTCAAAACCGGGGACTGTTATTTCTGAGGAAAATGGATGGGAATGCTCCTGCTTAAAAGCTGACATGTGGTTCAGTTTTAAAGGGCTTAAGTTCAACATACTGTAAAAAGCTTTAAAGAAATGTTGCAGACAACCATAGAAAGTTTTGTTGTTTCTTTTTCAAAATCAGAGGTCACCACATGCATATTGTGAGTAATATTATTTAAATAGCATTAATGTTGCTTAATACTAAATACTATTAAACTAATACTATTTGGTTTCAAAGTATGACTGCCAATAAATAAATAAAAAATGCCAAATCCTTAATTATGTTACACCGTGTGTGTACAACATGATACAGTCAGTAACTACATCATCCCATATAATCTTTTTCATTGGACTTTTACCTCAATTAGAGTGCAGGATGCTAGCATGCAAGGTTAAAATTAAGTATGCCACAGTCACCACAAATAAAGCATTTCCTTACTTTTAAATGCTTAATTTTTAATGTTCCTTTTGTATGTAATAAAACATTTTAAGAATTTAGGATTTAAAGTCTGCTATCTTTCCAGTATCTATCTCAAATCAACTTACAGTGAGCAGCCTAACTGTTCTCTTGAGCATCTGAACTCTGCATATTTAAAGTTTCTTTCCATCTGTATCTATTATTTATTTATTAAGAAGCAATTACAAAAAATTATTAGGCATTTCCTTTGCTCAAAAATAGCATTGTTACTTCTAGAATATAGCATTGCTACTTCTAGAGCATTTCAGGAAAATAGCAAAGCTTTTGACTATTCAAGGGTGGGAGAGTAAATTTGAAAAAAATCAACACTTGAGTTGAATGAGCATATTTCTCCCATTATCTCATCTAAAATCCTCTGGTGTTAGAATCACAGAAACATAGGACAGTAGAACAGTTTGGGTTGGAAGGGACCTTAAAAGGTCATCTAGTCCAATCCCCTTGCAACGAGCAGGGATATCTTCAACTAATTCAAGTTGCTCAGAGCCCTGTCCCACCTGACCTTGAATGTTTCCAGCGATGGGGCATTCACCACATCTCTGGGCAACTTGTTCCAGTGTTTCATCATCCTCATTGTGAAAAATTTCTTCCTTATATCTCCTCTGAATCTACCCTCTTTTCATTTCAAGTCATTATTCCCTGTCCTATCTCAGTCAGTCCTGCTAAAAATTTTGTCCCCATCTTTCTTATAGGCCTCTTTAAGTACTGAAAGGTCACAATAAGGTCTCCTTGGAGCCTTCTCTTCTCCAGCCTAGATAATCCAGCTGTCTCAGACTGTCTTCATAGGACAGGTGCTCCAGACCTCCAGTCATCTTCATGACCCTCCCCTGGACCCATTCTAACAGGTCAATGTCCTTTCTGAGGATCCCAGAGCTGGATGCAGCACCCCAGGTGTCTCGTAAGAGGGGAGCAGAGGGGCAGCCCTCAACCTGCTGGCTATGTTTCTTTTGATGTAGTCCAGGACGCAGTTGGCCTTCTGAGCTGCAGGTGCACCTTTCTGGCTCATGTCCAGCCTCTCATCCACCAGTACCCTCAAATCCTTCTCATCAGGGCTGCTCTCAATCTGTTCATCTCTCAGTCTGTATTCATACCAAGGGTTGTCCTAACCCAGGTGCAGGACCTTGCACTTGGTCTTGTTGAACCTTGTGAGGCCCACGGGCCCACTTCTTGAGCTTTTTCATTTCCTTCTGGATGATATTCCATCCCTCAGGTGTGGCAACTGCATCACTCAGCTTGGTGTCATCTGCAAACTCGCTGAGGGCATGCTCGATCCCACTGTCTATGTCATTGATGAAGATATTAAACAGTACCGGTCCAGTAGAGACCACCACTTGTCACCGATGTCCATCTGGACATTGAGCTGTTGACCATTACCCTCTGGATGTGACTGTCCAACCAATTCCTTATCCACCAAACAGTCCACCCATTAAATCCACCTTTCGCCAATTTAGAGAGAAGGGTGTTGTGAGGGACCATGTCAAAGGCCTTATACAAATCCAGACACATGACATCTGTAGCCCTTCCCATGTCCACTGATGTAGTCACTCCATTGTAAAAGGCCACTAGGTTGGTCAGGAGGGACTTGCCCTCAGCGAAGCCATGCTGGCTGTCTCAAATCACCTCCCTTCCTCCATGTGCCTTAGCATGGGTTCTAGGAGGATCTGTTCCATGAGCTTCCCAGGCACAGAGGTGAGGCTCAGAGTTAAGTAGTTCCCAGCACCCTACTTTCTACCCTTTTTAAAAATGGGTGCAATGTTTCCCTTTTCCCACTCACCAGAGACTTTACCTGACTGCCATGACATTTCATGGAGAGTGGCTTGACAACTACATCAGTAAATTCCCAAAGGACTCTGGGATGCAACTCATCAGATGCCATAGACTTTTGGTATGTTCAGGTTCTTCAGGTGGCCATAAAACTGATCTTCTCATACAGTGGGAGAGACTTTGCTCTCCAAGACCCCACCTTGTAGTCCAGTCACTCGAGAGGTGTGGAAAGAGAGGTTGTGATAGAAGACTGAGGCAAAAAACTGTTGAGTACCTTGTCCATTACCATCAGTTTGTCAGTCTTGCTCATAGGGGGGGGATGTACACTTTTTTTGACCTTTAAAGTTAGAAGAGTTAGGAGCATTGAACATCTATGTTATATTTCCCTGAGGCAGTTTCCACTCACAAGACGAGCCCTTACTAAGCAGCTTGTCATTTCAGAGAAGGTCTTACTGACCCTGGCAGGTTTGGAGAACTTCTATTTCATATGGATTAATAGTCCTTTAATAACTTATTAAATGAGTTACTTTTTAACAGTTGAATATCATGTGTTTGTCTCCAATTCTTTAAACAGATTTTATTGTATTATGTTTAGAGGTCTAATGGTTCTCTGAAGAACTTTGGGGTCCTTAGTTCCTTGGGGAAATACCTCTGTTTCTTGAGAAAATTGTGAGTAAATCTGTGGCAGGAGAATTTAATTATTTTGAAATATAAATTTCAGAACTGCACACAAATGTGGCAGTCAGAAGAACTATTGTCAAGGAGGCTCTAAGGATGTTGGGAGTATCAAGGGGTAGTGGCTGTGTGGTATAAGACTGGGGTGGTGCAGGATTTGGGGCAGAGACCAGAGTGGATGATGGAGAGAGGAGCCAGAGCTGTGAAGCAGAATGACTCTTCGTGGGCTGTAGCACCACACAGCCTCCAGCTGCAGGCTGCGATGGGTGCTGTGTGATGTTCATGGTGCCCCAGTTGGGATGTCCTGTGGGGTAGGGCACTGGGCATGAACAATAGGTAGGGTGCACTCAAGAACGAGCCACCAAAATGCTACAAAGTCCCACTGGCCCTCAGGGAAAAGGCTCCTGATCTGTGCTTTATAACCTGGATTAATTTTAGTCAGGAGAAAGCTTCTTATGTCAGGTCTGACCTGGTTTGCTGGTGTTTCTCCAAGTACTTCTGCAATGCTACTCATGCGATACTTGCAGAATCCTCTCCCTAATTTGCTCTAATGCACAGGCTGTTCCCCATCCATGTAAGTGCCTCCTGAAAATTTATGAGCTGTTCACTGTCAACAGTACATCGTTTGGTTTCTCAAGAATATGCAGTGCTCAGTAGGGAATAGGACGAGAGAATTTACTGTATAGAAAATAATTTGTAGGTACGGTAGGAACAATATATAGAAAAAGATAACAATAATATCCTCAAAATAGGCTGGTGTTAAAGAACAGCATTTTTCAAGAACATTTTGGTTATAAAACATTTCCAGGGTTTTAATTTTCTGAGCATCTCTTTAATATGAAATATAACAAAACTTTTTTTTTAAAAAAAGCAATAATAAATATTACTTATATAATGATGTAATATTATTTATGGTTTTTGAAGACTCTTACTGTTAAACAGAAACCCAGCTTGTTTTCTACTATAATTAAAATGTACAGAAAACAGAGTTTAATTCAGGCACTCTCAAACTGAACTTGTTTGAACAACTGTTATTAGGCTTCATTTTCAAATAGCAATATTCCAGTCAGTATTTTTTCATGGGTTTTGTTTTGAGGAAGGAGTTTCTCCTGTTACTGTTTTCAGTGAAGTGACTTTTATTGCCAGCAGGTAATTTGCAAGCATTATTATACATCTAGTGCATACATATTTTGTGGGGTTTGTGTATTTGCAGGCAAGTGTATGCACCCATGTTCCACAGGCCTAAAATCTGATCTGTAGGTGTTGTAAAATACAAATAGGTATTAGTAAGTTTATGTATAGACTAAAAAAAATTAATATAAACCAAGTTACTGCTTCCTGGGAATAAGCACTATATCTCTTTTTAGACCTCTATGCAGTATGAATGCTGCACACTTTCCCTCTGCTCATCTTAATTTGATGTTAAAAGTATTTTTCACAGAGATTCCAGTAGGAGGCAGTGGTTTTTATTGTAACGTACACTATGTGCTCTGTGAAGTCTCAGAAGTTCTTGATTTACAAAATATGCTATTCCAACCTCTTTCTAACACAACATTTTGTGCTCTCCAGGTATTTTGGGTCACCAGAGAAGTGGAAAGCTCTGATGCTGCTCCTTGTCTGGACCACAGCTGCATCTGTCTCCCCTGTTTCTGCAGGTCCTGCCTTGCTTCCTTCTCTTCCATATCTATATGCTGCCTGCCTCTCCAAAAACCCCTTGTATCTTGCTATTAAATTATATTTAGTATATTTAAAAATATTTTCTTATAATTACACTGAGGTAGTTTGGCTTTACAGATCTGCTCAATAACAGACACATCAGCCGTTTCAGCCTGTGAGCTGGGTTTTTCTTCTCTCCCCTCACATCTGTGCTCCTCTGCAGCCATTGCATATACAGATCCTCTCTACCCAATATTTCTTCACCTCATTTACCATTTCTTGTACTTACTATTGAAGGAAAATCCTTGACTTTCCTCATATAACAAACCAGGCAATACTGGTATCTGAAATTAATTATGTTCATTTAAGCAAAGTAATATTTTAAAAAAAGTTACACAAAAGTACATTTTACAGATTTGGGTTATTCAGGGATGTCTGCACAGAAACTGATCCTTTATGTAGGCATCTTCAAAATGTAAATAGGATTCTTCAGCAACATAGGAAGTTCAAAACCAAAAAAACCATTGCTATTTCCAAAGTAGATTGAAACCCCTGTTGCCTGAATAAGTTTTAATTGCATTGAGAACTAACATTGGCAATTCACAAAATAAAATCAAAGCTACTACAGAGGAAGTAATATCAAGTCTTATCTTGTGCTTATCTGGTAGAAAAGAAATGTCAACTGCTGCTGAATGGTGAGGAGGAAAAGATAAATTTTCCAGATCCTCCTAGCAAAGAGATTGCATACTAGATGTTTCTAATGACTATTCAAGAAGCTTTTTAATTATAAAATACTATGCATGCTTCTGAATAGCCAGGGAACTGTACAAAAATGTAATTGGCACCACAAGAGTGCAAATAAATCATTTCAGAGACAGAAAGAAAATTCAATCTTAGTAACAGTTATGTAATAGGAACAAAATATGCATAACAAAAACAGGACACCATTTAATCTTTCAGAAATATAATTTATAGTGAATGCATTCTACTCAGCACTGCAATTTGTAATTTAATATGTGCGTAAGCCAGAATGAAAATATCATTGTAATTAACTTTGAATTACACAATCTCACATCTTTTGTTTCAAAACTAAAGAATGCTTATTATAAAAGCTCTGCTTCAGTGTTTCACAGTGGTGTTCCCTGCCTTGATTTAACATGCTTGACTTACTGACTGAATCTGTTCTATTTCTGGCTCTCAGGATTGCTCAGAGTCTGTGGGGACTGAGAGGCTGAGTAGGACTACAGATGCACATCTGTGGAAGGTTTTATGCGTGGCTTTTTTTTTCCCTGGTAAACTGGGTGATTATGATTGATGAGCCCAGCATTAGGGTAATGTTATCAGGGACACTTTCTGCCTCTGTCCTTTGTACCACCGCTGAGGTCAGACCATAATCGTGTTAGCATTGAACATAGTGCTTTATTAATGTTTCATGAGTAACTCCATAGTAATCAGTCTAGGTTTGTATGGATAAATAAAACTGCTACAAAAATCCCTAATGTATACACTGAGTGTTTTAGAAGCTACTGTAATAGGTCTTAAAAGTAACTTGATTGAATGTCTTTTCTGGTCTTTAGAAAAAGTCTAATTTTCACAAGTTTAAAGGAATCTCTTTTGAGGGAAAACCATTTCCACGTTCATTTCTGTGTTTAGGTTGAAGCATAAAACACCCAGCTGAACAATTAAGTGATATAACTCAAAACCCCTGTCTGCCATTTATTAATTTGCACAGAATTTTAGTAAAGCTTGTTAACCAATTGGTTAAATTACGTTGATTTATGACACTGTGCCTCTTGATGTTTTATAGGCTATTCTCTGCTTCCTTTGGTAAATCTCAGGATGAAATGTTGGAATTCTCGCTGTGATTTAAAGAAAATGTTTACATTCATAAATGTGCAAGTAGTATATAAGGATTTGTACTTACTCTCACATAAAATTACACATTATATATGCCTGCAGCAAGCAAAAAAGTATGTATGAACACAAGAAAATAGTGTCAGCTAGGGAAAAACAAGATCCCACTGTATGTTGTGCTGTACCACATAGGATCCTTTCCACTGAGGTGAAATGACTACTGCTGATTTTATTAGACAAGGGATCAGGATAACACTTACTTGAAATATTTCTCAGTTTTCTGTAAACATGTTCTCTGCTTGCTTGCTAAGTTGCTGTAGAAATTCCAGGCTTGCACAAGCTTGCTGTGTTTTACATGTCAGCATCACACCCAGACTATTTTTTTTTCTCAAGATAGATTCTTGTATAACAGCCAAACTTGGCCTGGGGATGACCTAACATAATACATCTGCTGTCCGGTTCAAATAATGGAATCAGACATTAGGGTAGGGAATGTCAAACTTCCCAATCCCTTTATATTTGTTCCTTTGACCAGTCCCAGTCTAGTGACCAAAAAGACAGTGTACTGGCAGTTTGTTGTATGTGTTAACAAAACCCTCCATTAAGAAGTGTTTCTGAAAAATTATTACACATTCAAAGTATTGCATTTTCAAAATGTAATTCCATTACTTCTTACTGCATTTTTTGTGAATGCTTATCTGCATTTTCATGAAAGGGATTATCCTTCTTTAGCTACTTGCTCTTTTATAATAAGCTTTGTAAAATATTATGCATATATCATGCTCTTTAAAGTCCCAAAGTTATTCACTTTGCTTTTATCCTCTGAATTCCATCCAAATATGAATGCTTCTTCTGTTTTCTAGTCACCCAGATGTGAATCCAATATTCCAGGTGCAGTGTCAAAAGAACCACAGACAGGTACAACTGTTTAAATCCTCTGTGATGCCATGATTCTCCATAGATTGCATCAAAATACACTTATTTCTAGCAAATAGAGAATTACAGTTTTGTCTAATCTAATTGCCACTTATTGTCACCCTTACTTTGCTACTGCTCTATTTTTGGTACTATTTTTGTTTCCAGACTTCTGCTTCTTATTGAACATCTTTAATTCTTTCCTTCCAAGGTGATTTTCAGTGTATTTTATGCATCTAATTAAAATAAATCTATGCCTCTTTCTCTTGTTTTCCAGGCAATTCCTAACTTTGTTATTATTTGGAAACTTCCGCAGACTTCTCACTTGAAGATAGCATATATCTGCACAGAACTGAATTTTAACTACTGATCATGCTCTTGCTAAAAGTAGATGATGGGATGAATAAAGGCCATGCAGAAACTGCCTCCCAGCAAAACTGTATAATAATGGCATGATGTTTACATCTGTGGGGAAAGAGGTGGAAAACAGTATAGGAAGGGTCTGACACATATGGGAGATAATTTTTGATTTTAGAAATCCGCAAAGCATTCAATTAGTTGAAACCTGTAATTATAATACTACTCCAGTCTTAATATCAGTTTGTCTGTCTCCTGGCAGTCTGAGCAGACTTACACATGTATGGAATCAGCCATTACCTAACTATCAAGTAGTGTAGTCCTAAAACGATTTAAATCCTGTACTCTAAATTCATGCAAGCAGCTGATTTCTTCAACAGTAAAAAAAAAAAAAAAAATCAAGCAGAAATTGCACAAGGGAAATGAAAGAAACTAAAGATAAAGCTTTTCTTCAGGTTATCTCTTATCACATAGTGCACATATCCTCCTATTAATCATTCCATCTTTGTGGAAAGGAAAGATGAATAAAACTCAATTTAAGATACAGGAAGGAAAAGTCTTTATAAAATTTCTGAAAATGAGTCCTTAATATGCATCTCTCATTATATCCTTCTATAGGTGGCAGCTTGTTTCTCCTTTTCCACAAAGCAATCACACTACTGTTCTTTCAGATGTCAAAACTAAACCTTTACGTCAACTTTAGTGTGCTTACCTTTCGGCTCAGTTTGGGTCTAGCCACAAACACTACCTACGAAAGAGCTCTGTGCAGCGACACGGGCACTCCAGAGAACCCGTGATTGCACATCCCACACTTGAGAATGCTAATAAACTCTAGTGCTCCTTTGAGGACACCTCCTTCTTTGCTAGTCAAATTGCACTTGAATTTCTTTCCATCAGCTGTGACAATTATTTGATTTAAAAAATAATTTTACAAAATATGCAGCTATAAGAGAAATCAGCCAAGAAACATTGTTCAGCTTCTTCCTGTCAATGACAGACTAATCTGTCAATGACAGAATAATTTCTCATAGTTGTGTTTCATATGCCTCAACTGATGAGGTTGCACTCACTTCCTTAGGAGACTGTTGTACATATGTCAAACTACTTACTCTTGTAAATGGAGGGTACTTCTAAATCATCTACATCTAGGAATAAGTTTGTTTTTATAATATTTTTCTATTCTTTTAAACTTCATAAAGCTACTTTTTTCTATCAATTCTTGAAGAACAATTTTCTTTAAATAGACAGTTCTTCAAATTAAATTGCCAAATTGATCAGAAAAAAATAGAACCAAACCAATACTAGATTTACAATGCTACCACAAAAGCACTATTGGAAATAATGCATAAGCTGAACAGTTCTGCAGCTGTATAGAAAACCATAGCTTATCAAGATCATAGTCCTGACTCTATAAGCAAGACAAGCAATATGCATTTTAAGGAAGAACTATTTCCAGAACAGAGCCATAAATTGAACTATTGCTGACTAAAGCATCAGAATATACCTTGCTATTCCTAAAAATTAATAAAAGTATACATATGTATTAACTCTATCAATAATAAAATTATCCATCAAATGAAAGAAAAAAAGATAAAACATAAATGTTCTTTCTGCTTAAATTATGCAGGCCTTGTAATAATTTACATCAGATCAGTTCTTTTGCAAAATTTCTTCAGAGACTGCAGTTGTTGCCTTATGTTCACATTTCTACACCTCCCGTTCATCTCTGATGAACAGGAAGTGCATATCTTCAGGCGAATAAGGAATACAAGATGTCTTGCAAGATAACAGCATTTATAGTAATCCTTTATTTTTTTTATGTAGAAGTTGGTGAGGAGAGACACACAAATTTTTTAGGCTATCTTGTACTGTCCTGCTCATGCCCATCTGATGCTCTCTCAAGAGAGAGTAAATAACAGAATTTAACTTTCCATAATTTGGGCACATGGAAGGAAAATCCACTGTAAAATAAAGGGTTCTGTCAAGCAAGGCAGAATTCAAATTCTCCTTCACTTTTTACTTTATAAATCTAGTCCTAAAGAGATGAAAACAGAATTAGGTTAGCTTGTTAAAACACAGACCCCCTTACTTAGGCTAAACTAAAGTACAGCTTACCATCCTGTTGATACGGACAAAGTCTTCGGGCTTCTTGGCCCATGGAGGGAGATCAACATCATTCACGACAATTTCATCTTCCCTGATTCCCAGATTATAGCCATTACTGTTGACAAACATCTCTGGTAGGTAGTAAAATTCTGGAATTAACTCCTAGCAAGGAGAAAACACACAATGAGACTTCATATTTATACAGAGATGTTAAACGGTGCTCCCAGAATCAGGCTCCTTTGTAGTACACATTAAAGCATTCATGGTTTTGTTTAAGTCTCTGTGCACTTGTTTTAAGAAATTTTATAATCTGTTTTCTTGTACTTACAGTCAAACTTCTTTCTCATAATGAAATATTCAATCTTTGTTTTCCCCATACCTGTTTTTACGAAAAGCACAACTTTGGAAAAGCAGTGCATATCATAAGGGAGACCTCTTCAGAATAACAAATACAAGCAACTGTATGCCAAGCTTTCAATATGAAAATACATTGGATTTTTTAATCAAGATTTAACAAAAGTACTTAAAAAGTGAAAAAGTTGCAGATATAACACTGTCTTGATTTTAGTTTCTCTATATTTTTAATTGCATAAGAAAACATGGCAATTTGACTACTTAAATAAGGAAAAATAACTCAGGATGAATGATTTTTTCTACTCTAAGAAAACTTCAAAAATATATGGAGAGAAAGATATCAGTACAACAAATGCCCTTCAAACAGATATACATGATATTTATAATGTGAAATATAGCATAGCATATTTCATGTGAAATATAGCATAGCAACTGCATAGCAACGGTCATCTGCATAGTATAATACATTACAGATAAGTAAGGGTGTGAAATTTTTCCCAATTTACAGAAGAGCTAAATAGAAATAATTTTGACATAATAAATATTGCTATTTTTTTGCTATTATTTTAACAGTAAGTATTGAACTGCAATAACAACAGAAAAGCTTTAAAGCTCACTATCTCTTTTCTAATATCCAGATATAGATTAAATTCACCAAATTACGTTGTTAAAAGCATTATGGCCTTCAGTTGTGTAACATGATCAAAACTGATGACACAGCACCTGAAACCTGAATTTCTTCATGGTCCTTTCAAAGGCTGCAGACATGCAAACCATAAAAAAAAAAAATCACTGCAGACACAAACTTATCTAATTAAATCTGATCTGCAACTCCATAGAGAAGAGAGAAGTTAAAGTATAGATGGTCCTTTCAAATTCATTAAGTAAAAAAAAAAAAGTGTATTTGTTACAATTTTAAGCATGTTTAGGGAGGCAGTTTAATTGCTTCTTTACATCATTTTAATACACTACAGTTTGAATTTAGGTTAGACTAAAATGCAATGCCAATTAATATCTAACCAGTGCAAAACACTAACCAAGTGAGACATCACTGAACTTGGATAGCTCATTATGAAACAAGCTTCTATTTCAAAAAGCAAAAAAACCCAACAATTACTACATGCAATAAGTAATAAAACAGCAGCTAGAGCAAAGCCAAAGTAAAAATAATCCTGAATATTCTATAAAATTAAAAGAAAAAAGATTATTTTCCTGACAATATTAAGTTTTATTATATACATCTCTAATTTATTCAGGGTATTTCTAAAAGCAGTCTTACCCCCTTTTCCCCAAACAGGATTCACTAAGTCTCAGGTTCCAGAAGAAGCCCTTCAGTTTGTTCTAATGAAGCCCAAAGAAGAATGAATGATCCTCACAGTTGGAGAAAACTATACAGTAATCTTTCAGGAGTTCAACAAACTATTACTAACTCAGGACTAAGAGTAGGTCATAACCCAACATATGCTACCACAGAAATTACTGATAAAGTAAGATCGTTACCTTAAAAAAAGAAAAAAAAGGAAAAATTCATAAGGACCTCAGAATTATGAAATATGAAAAATTCAAAATTAAATTAAAGGCCAATATTCAAATGAAACACAATTTATTACAGAAAAAAGTAAGCAAAGTTTGTTTCTATTTTGTATAAAAGCCTTGAAATACATACCACAGAATTTTAATTATTACTGATATTTATTCAATATGGTGGCATACTAACCTGTAATGTCACAGGAAGCAAGACTTTTGATTCCATCAAAGATAAGTTTCCTTTTTCAGTTTTAAATGTCCTAGCATGTAATTGTGGACTTTTACACCTAACATACCTGAAAGATTTGTGCTACCCAGAGATATATCTAGTGTTTAATTCAATTCTACTAACCTTTTGGCTTCAGGGGTATCTTGAAACAAAGGGATTTAAGTCACTGAGTATTTTAATGGTATTTCCATTTAGTAATTTTATCTTTGTTGCTCTTTGCTTTCAGTGTAATTTAATGTTCCCTTGTCTAGTATAGCAGAAAACATAAACAGAATAAACAAAAGTATGTGATTAACTTTCTTCATAAGATTTATTGTGTTGTGTATGTTTAGTTCAAACTGTCTTATTCCTGTGCTCTGGAAACTAACCAGTGCCAAACTTATAAATCCTCTTCAAATAACACCCTCTCTAGAACCCTAGTAATTTCAGTTACACATCTCCTGGTAAGGTTTTTTTGGTAGTTTTTTTTGTTTGTTTCTTTGTTTGTTTTTGTAGTTTTTTGTTGGTTTTTTGGGGGTTTTGTTGGGTTTTCTGTTTTGTTTTTTAGTCAAAGTAACAAAACTAAACATAATATTATAGAAAAATTAATAAACACGCTGTGTTATAGCCTCAGCATTCTCTCCGATGTTATTTTTAGTGCAGCCTACAATTTTCTTTGCTTATTTGAGTACTATTTAGCATGAATTGAATGTTTTCTTGAAATATGAGGAATGTCGCATGTGACCTTTCCCAGATACTTACATATTTCCCATACTTCGTATTAACCATTCAGCTTTCTGTGGTAGCATTCAATATTCCTCTAGTCATTTTGCTGTCTCCACTATTGACTAGACTAAGAAACCACAGCACTTAAAAATAGCTCAGATAAATACATCCTTTCTCATTTCTAAGGAATGAATTAATATATACTAAAACACAGACCTGTTATGAAAGCCCGTGGCACTCTGTATGTATGAACTTCTTAACATTTGGAATCATCCTCAAAATGTGTATTTAGCTACTTGGAAGCATAGAAAATACAAATAACGTAGATAAGTGTGATAGAAAAGTTTGTTTTTATATGTCCACTTTTTATTCTGCTGTGAAAAATTAAAGCAGCTGTCTCTTCTATCTCATGCCAATGGCAGGCGCTGGCTGGGGATGGAAAGGCGAATATTCCCTTCCCCGGGGCCCCTGAGCATGCTTTGCTAGAAGTATAAGCTGGGAGAAGCAGAGAGAGGAAGGATTAGCAAGGACAGTGAGGCAGCAAGGATGGGGCTTGAGAGGTTGCTGTGAAAAGGAAGGAGAAGACAGGAGTGAGTCTCAGCAGAGACGATAACTGGGGCCCAAGAAGCCACTGAAAGTTGCAAGAAAAAACACAAGAATGCAGGAAAAAATAACATCAGCAATGGCTAGAGATATTTTCAAAACCTATTTATATTTTTCTCAGCTGAAGTTTGGGTTTTCTTTGTTTCACAAATGGCTATATGCCAGTTCATATTCTAGTAAAGATTATGACAAGAGAGAGCCAACTCTTTTAGTGCTTTTCCTGTTATGGATAGGAAACAGATACTCAAATAAATAACTTCAGGGTCACATTTAGGGAGGTGACCTTGTCCAATCCTCCATTCTGGATGAGGTTCAGCTATGCTATCTATCCTGCAAGATATCTGTCTACCCTGTTGTCCAGAATTTGAGTGACAGTAACTCCACAATCCTTCCATCAATTGACTTCAGTGCTCTTCACTTGAGGAAGTTTTACCTAACAACTGGCTTGAATCTTTCATTACACAATCTAAGTCCATTTTCCCTTGTCCTAGCTATCAGTCCATCCCAGACACAGAGAATAAATTACTATTTTCTCTTTGCATAGTTTATTAAATGTTTGAAAAGCATTATTCTACCAGCTTTACAGTCTTTCAGGTCCTAAAAGTCTAAATGAAGGACAATGATGTATTGCTCCATTGCTAAGTTTTAGTTAGAGAAGTGCAAAATATAGTTTTAACTCCCCAAACTATCTAGCAGAATTATTGCTAAATGCTGTATAACTTTATTTACTCCTATATATACTTTGGCCTTATTATATTTTATCACATGCTTATCACACAGAAGCCAAAATAAATGCTTTTATCAACCTCTGTAGTCTTTTGATCGGAGATTGAGATTGCATACTTTTCTAACAGCATCTGTTATTTTTCATTCATTTAGCACAGAGTGTAATTTCTCAGACAACATACATTTTACAGATCACCAGCCTCATACTTTAGAAGGGTCATTGTTAAATTCACCTGAAGATAGGGACAAGGAGACTCAAAAATTAGGAGGAGAAAAATGTATCTCAGGGATGATATTTACACAAAGGGATAGCCCACAGAGGACCTTCTGTCTCCCAATCCGCTTTCCTCTTGATGGACAGAATAGTTGATAACAGAATTCTTAAAACTCCTATTGCACCTTCAGTGGCACTAGTGGTAAAAGGTCAGTGAAAAGCCAGGTCTATGCAAAGGAATGCTTGTTTGAAGCTACTGTGACCTTGAGAGGTTTATGTTTCAAGATACCAACGTTCATGAAAAACAAACCTCAAAGTATTTTCTTACTATAACACACACATTGTGCCATCCAGTAAAATCAAGACATGAAGGCAAATATATATAAAAAAAACTTCCACCAAAAAGACCTTCCCCATAAGTTACATCATTTTGCAGGCATAAAATGAGAGAATGCAAAGAACGAAGACACAGAAAACCAACGTTTGGTTTCTTTGCTCTTGCCAAAACATATCAAAGGTTCTGAATAAATCTTTCTGAATACATAACCTGACATGGGTAATTTCTTACCAAAAGAAATATCTAGGGTTCAAAGAGGTAATAAAAGATTTTAGTAATCTAAATCTATTTGCAGTACTTTCTGTCTAGTTGTCCTTGATATTTCACAAACTGGTAACCTCCTCTGCTCCCCTTTCATTCACACTTCTAATAAGACAGGTTAGCTTTCTATCATTTAATAGTCAGCTACCTTTCAAACAGCTCGAGAAGCTTGACTTTTCTCAGGTGAAGAACGACACAGTAAAGCTACTGAAGGATGCAAAAAAAAAAAAGGTAAAATGAATATTATAGCAGACATTTCTTGTCTGTAAATGTGATATCTAGCTTATTTTAATAGCTATACTAAAACCCCAAGGTATAGTTAACAGTATTATATGCCTTGTGTCCTCATATAAGAAAACATCCCCCAAATGCATTTTCTAATTTACAAGCCTGTGACAAATCCAAACTGCTGAGAAATTAAACTTTAAAAATATGTCTTCAGGTGATAGAGGAGCACTATTAATACTATCATAATTGTACACCACTTGCATCAAATCTGACGTTTCTGCTTAATATGTTTTGCTAAGGGTATACCATTTTATGGCCTCCCAATGAAATAAAATCCAACCCAGACGTTTTCACTTTTCTAATATAATTCACTTCAAGCTTTTAAAGCTGCCATTTCTTTTTCTTTCTTTACCTTCCAAAAGGTTGATCCCCTGGCATGCATTAATTCTACAAGAGTCTAGTACTGGGTCAATGAGTCAGTCATGAGTACCTCCATTAAGCATTAATTCACACTAAGGCACCTTAATGACATTTTGTCAGAGCTACCTTTCTAACTTCTAAACAGACTATTCAAAAAGTAATATAACAAGTTTGAGAGGCATTAAGAAAGATTAGTGCCTTAACAGGAGGCTCTGGGGAAGTCAATATTACCAAAAACTGCATCAAGGGGGAGGTGGAAAGGAAAAAATGTGAGAGCTGACTGGCCAAGTTATGGTCATTTCCGGGTGACTTGCTTCCTCAAAGGTCACTCCATGAATGTTCATTCTTCCTCCAGCTTGTACTGATTATCTTGAGAGAAGGTCGATGTTGATAAAGGGAGACACAATAAAATAAACTGTTATCCAGGTTCTCCCTTGTGTGTTACCACTCTAACATAGCACATACTATATTAATTCTGTTTCATCCACTGTAGGTGAACAAGTTTCTTTGAAAATGAACCAAAACAGCCCAAGTATAAGGAACAAAATGGTCTAAGTATATCTTTAATCATCCATTCGGCAATAATCTATCATACACTACATTTTTCAAAGGTGGTCTACCTTTTGCCACAATTCAAGATGCCAGAATTACAGCTGGGTTTTTAGGCTGATCAAACTACAGCCACAGCCCTGTTTTCATTAGCTCAGTGTGAAGTAATTTAGTTCCAGAGGAGACTACACAGAGGTAGAGAGGGAAGGAGGGAGGGGAAAGGGAGAAAGAGAGAAACAGAGAGAGAGAATGCCAGAGAGGACACATGCATGTGAGAAAAGGAGCCGGACTCCAAGAATTGCAGCTTCCTAAAGAGATATACATTCTTTTGCAAATTTCAGGTATTTGGTTTTTAAATTTTAATGCAGAATTTTTTAATACTGGTTTGAATGTATTTTTAAACTATATCAAGGCTGCAAAAGGACTCTGTTGTGGAAAGTGTCTGCAGTGCTTAAAAAAATCTCAATTTACTTGTTAAAATGGATCTACTTCAGCACTGACTTAAGCATTTGAGGATAAAGTGACTCATACTCCTCTTTCTTAAACAATACCTGATGAAAAAGACCACCAGATTTTACTTTCCTAAAAAAATTAATTTTAAAAGTATTTTTTAAATTAGACCTTGCTAATAAAGAATTAAGGCAATTCATATGATTATTTAATACAGTACTTGAAAGCAAAAATTGTGGCCAACTCACAATGCACAGCAATGAGGAATGTCAGATTAATCCCACACACTGTTTTAAAATTATTTCATAACCTGTGCCACAGTAATTAATGAGGTTAGTAAGATCAGAGATTAATGTACTTAAAGCAGCTTAGATGAATTTCAAATGTATGATAAGGAATACATGAATAATGAACACTTGCTAGTCTGAGCAGTTTTCAAAGAGTGCAACTTTGATGAGTAGCCAGTATTCCATGTACTAAATATTTACTATAAAGACTCGAAAAATCTTAAGGATGGGAAAACAATTTACAGCATGTATATCACATGGGAATCCACACTGCCAACCCTCTTCCCACATTTATAACTGCATGCAGAGCCAGAAGAAGCTACGCAAATATGCTAAAACTTTTAACAGAGCACTCCTCTTTTGCACACTCTCTACTTTCTTATAGGACTCCTGGAGAATATTAGAAGTTTCCAGACTGCAAAAATAAGTAGAGATTTTGAGAGGGTTGCTTTGTGGTTCCCCAAATCTCACTGCTTTTTAAGTCCCTGAGAACTGAATTAAAATGTTTGAAAAGACTGTAAGGCATTCCAAGCAGTAGCACAACAATCCGAAAAAAATGAGGTATTTGTACTAGCAGTAACAGTTCAGTTTCCTATCCTTTTGCAGAATGAACTTCATGGCCTCAGGGAAAAGTTGGCCCTGATGTCATGGCATTGAGAAATGTAGTTCATTAAGATCTTAAGCAACAAACAACAGCAAGAATTAGCTGCTATACTCATTCTTGATTTATCGCTAAGAAACACAGACTCTGCAAACAGAAAGGGCCTAAAGGGTCAACTAACACATTCTCTTGCCAATTCATGATTGTCCCTGATTCTTTTCCAGTGCTTTGCCAATCTAGTTACAAAAGAAAGTTTAGAAATAAGCGGTTTACTACTTCCCCTTGTGAGGATATTCAAACTCAAAGAATACTCAATTTCACTTTAACTTTTCATACTCTGTTGCTTGGGTGGGCATTCTTCCACTCTGATCCCTTTCCTCTGAGATTTACCTCTTTGTTCCTTGACAAACAATTCTTCTCTCTTTCATATGTTTCCATATTTCATAGCATTTATGTATCTTCACTCTTAGACATTAATTACCCCACACATACACACTTTTTTTCTACTTGTATCCAACTCTTTAAACACATTTGCTGATCTTCTTATGGCTCTCTCCAGTTTGGGTACATACTTCCACTAGCTGGTTCCCACCAAAGAGAGCACTAAGCATTTGCTTTATCCAGCATGAATGCATACTAAAAATTGGACAAGAAAAAGGAAAATAACTTGTGTTCTCCAAGAACATAACAGCTCTGAATGAATGACTAATCAGAACGTTTTAGGGGGAAATTAGATGCCATGAAATATTCTAGTTGCTATAATCTAAGGATAAAGCTTTGGTCTCATGATAAGCTTTCTGTCATCCTGTTGATCTTACAGTTTCCTCATTAAACTGAAGACAAAACAGCAATGCACTGACATATATTGCTTAGGCTACTGAAGTGTACCTCAGTGGACTTAACAAATGATGCAATACATTGAATGCTGCTATTAAATCTCCTCTAATTTCTACTTGTTTTTATTTTTTACCTTTTTTTTTTTTTACTTAGATAGGTTATTAAGGCTTTCTATTTGTTTTAGCATCACCTAAAGATTCAGCTCATTTTTTGAATCTGCTTCTGTTTATCTATTTTTATGTTAAGCTGAATCAACTAATAACAAATCAACTCACGGTTAATTTCTAAACTCACCTTCCCTGTATCTTCATTAATTAATAAACACATATTTTAAGCAGCATCTTTAATCCCTAAAGTATCCCTGAACAGACAGGTCAGGGAAAATATGGAGAAAACATTTATTGGCTAATATACCTCCTCTGTGCCTTCCATATTAGATTTTTTGTAATGACTTAGCTCCAAGAAGTATTTCTCTTTCTAATTGCGTAACTGAAATGTATATATATATAAATCTGACTCTGGGGCTGTATAGTAGACTGCCAAATGTATTCTGGAACACACTGTTTTACAATCTTTCTCCCCAGTGGAAGTCTGACCCTTAATTGTTACATTTTATCTATTATCCCCAAATCTCTTTTTTAAATTCAATGACATTAAAGTACATAGCTACCCCACTTCTTCACCTTTTGCCTTCCTTTTCTGAAGGTATCTGTTTTTTTAATACCAATACATTTTGCAATGCATCTGTTATCCATCCATAATTCCTTCATCCTTGCAATAGCTGGCAGCAGCAGTTTAAATTACCCCACTTGGTTCACAAGGCTGCTGGTATTTTCATACAAACATTTCAGTTCTTTGTTTTACTGATAACTAATTTGGTTGCTAGTTTAGGAACAATCCTTTCACTAATTATATACCCTAGCTAAATACCATCTCTCAGTCTGTCCTCAGATATTCCTTCATCTTTTGCAATGCCTTGATGTATTTAACTGCCCTCCTCCTGTGTACTGAAGCCAGACAAGAAGATTACAGTCACTTCCAACTGTCTTCCCTTATTCCTCAGCTTAAGGCTCTTATCTTTTGTTTGAGCCTCACTCCTAGGAAGTCACTTTCCCAGATATTCTAGTGGAATTCCAGGAAAACGAGATTTCATTGAAAGGGAAAAATTAAAATGTCAGCACTTTGAACATATAACAAATATAGTAGATTTTACCTCAAATTCCTTCCAAATTAGGAAACTTTCTAATGCACTTAAAATATTGTGATAGCACTTAAAATATTATTGACTTCCAGAGGAACATGAATAGATATGAAATAGGTTGTAGGAGGTCCAGGTCAGTTTCTTTTCTTTAAAAAGTATTTTCTCCCATATGTTGAGATGGCCACACAATTTACAATTAGTTATTCTAACTAGTAACTAAATAATAACAACATGGTTTATCCACATACACTTCTGAAACTGTTAGAATTATTTATGGAAACATGAGCTCTGGAATAAAATAAATCAACAAATTTACTTTTTTGGGTTTGGGGTTTTTTTTCAAGATAAGCAAAAAATATAATGGCAATATGACCTTGACTTTATAATTTCCTAGTATGAGTGGCAGTATAAAAATAGAAGAAAAATATATTCACTGTAAAAAAAGGGGTTTTTTTAAAAAAGAGCAATTTTAGGTATAGTGCAGCCTTTGCCTACCATATTACTAGAAAATGAGACTCGAGAAAGGACCATATTATTCAAAATATTACTAGATTTTGGGTTCTTTCTGATAAGGTTTCATGTATATGAACAATAGCCCTTTGTATTTAACAATAGGTAGGGAATAACAACAGTAAAATCATCCTGCTCTCTGGCTGTTTCTGTATATCGTGTAGAAGTTGTTTTAATCTAATGTGTATTGTTGCATAATATCCCTAGGCACTTTCAAGTAAAAGCTAAAGCTGTACAGAAAAGCCAACATTTTAAATGGGTCTTGTCATTAATGCTTTATTAATTGCCCCAGGCAATGCAAACCCAGAGCTAGGCAAGCTATAACAATATGACACTTTAAGGTCAAATCCAATTCCTGCTGTGTTTTATAGAGTGGGCCAAATATTGAGTTAACAGCAGGAAAGAACAATTTATTGGGCTTTTCTCCATCTCCTGATTATCTGATCTAAATTAAATCAGTTAGGTTGTTTTTCTCTAAAAACAAAACACCTTTTGTCCACTCAGCTTCAAAGAATCTTTGATTGTTTCTGTTAGAACAATAAACTTTAGTAACATCTATTTAT
Source organism: Neopelma chrysocephalum (assembly GCF_003984885.1). Taxonomy (NCBI): domain Eukaryota; kingdom Metazoa; phylum Chordata; class Aves; order Passeriformes; family Pipridae; genus Neopelma; species Neopelma chrysocephalum. Next base: position 1,758,331 of record NW_020897702.1, read on the forward strand.
TTACACTGTACCTAGTATACTGAATATAAAGAAATTAAAATATATAAATATATAAATATAAAATAAATATAGCATCCTCTTACATAAAACTAAATACCATAAATGAAAATGCACATTTATCTATTTATTTGATATATATGTTACCTTCACATCTGAGGTATCTCTTTGGCTGTTCCTCCAGGACCTGGCCACTGAAGAGAAGGTTCGATCTGGGTGGTCAAACTTGCCATCATTTGCATTTAGAAAGAATGTTGTAAAGGGCTCCTGTAGTTAATGAAATTAAGACAGATTAAGAAAACAGTACAAGGAATCATGCAGCAGGTTTCTGTCAAACTCCAAATGCCTTTTGTAGATCAAAATACTTCATAAAGGCAGAATTAAAGAAAAACATGGCACCTCATAATTATATGTATGCATGGGTATCTGCACTGAACACCTGAATACATTTATTGGCACTAACACATTTTGCACACACAAATCTTGAGTTCTCTTCCATAACACTAATTACCCACCAGTAGCAGACCCATGTAGCTCAGATCCAGTTCACAATACTTCCTACTTCATTGCAACCACCATAAACACACTCTGTGTTATTTATATAACTGCGCTTTGTTTACCCCTTGTATGTTGGTATGTCAAAATAAAATCTTAAAAAAATCCCCTCTCTTAATCTTCCTTTTCATTTAATTGAAAGGACCTCAGTATGTTCCACTTTGCCTCATGGTGAGTAGAACGGCTCTATGGCCATTATGAGGCAGACTATGGCTATAGGAAACCTAGCTTCATCATTACTTTGGGGCAGAGACAGATTAAATATTTAGAGTCTTTAGTTTTGCTAATTCTATCTGAAACCACGATCCCAATACTTACTAAATGGAAACAGCTACTAACTTCTGGGGAAGAAGAGCTCAAGTCTTAAACAGTCTGGATAACCCATTTTCATGTCCCCACATTCCACTGCAGGGAAGGGGTTAACAAAGGACCAAATCTTTATTTGACCTGAATACTGAGATCATTGCCAGCTCCCTGGTTTTCCGGCACCACTCCATTAGCTCTCTTATTCAACTGTATATTTAGCAATATGTCTACAGAGATGAAAGTTGCTTCTTCCTCTTTGCCAAAGTCTCCTGGGGAATGTTTTAAACAGGGTCCCTTTTACCAAATTCACACCTAAATTTACTTCCTTGCATATCCTGATCATTTGGAAATTTTGTTAATCAAAGCAGTTCATAATTAGTAGATCACAATTGGTATTACACTATTATTCATCTATTATTTTAATTTTACTCTATATATTCTCTGTTTCATTTTCTGAAACTTTTGAGGAAAGCATAGAACTCCTCCTTTGATAAAGAATTTATGAAGAAATCATGCCACATTATATCTATTGTGTGTAAATTACCCCAGGTTAAAAAGGATTGAAATAATTCATGTTTACGTAGCATTTAAGAGTAACTAAAATGTACATAAGGAAAGCATGCATGCAAAGGTAGTGAAAAGATACAAAAAGAAGAGGAAAATACAAGAGGGAATTCAGACTTCTAGAGACCGTTGTTTCTCTATCTCCATGTCTTCCCAATTACACAACAGTCAACACAGGTTATTTTCTTTCAAAGAAGAAAAAAGTTTACATTTTTTTCTCTAAATGAGAAATGATGTCTTATTGACATCATATGTCAATATGTAAGGGAATCATTTATATTTGAAAAAAGATTTCTTCTTCTTAACTTCCAATGTCTATTGGTGCAAATATGGAATTGATTTCATTATAATAATGCAAGACATTCTACTGCTAATTAAATGGTTGAGGTTTTTATCCATGTTTTTTTCATCTTAAAACATTGGGAATTTGTTTTTAAAGTACAGATTCAAAAGAATAGGATCTTATAACTATAATTTCATCAGTGCACTTATTCCAATCAGAGAATCCTAATATGTGTTAAATAATTAATTAAAATAATTGAATTTAACGAAATCATCGCAGTATAATTACTTATTGGAGGACCCCAAATGCCATTGCAAACAATTACTTTGTTTGCACTCGTAAATATTGAAAGACTGTGGTGAGGAAGAGGTTTATAATTTAAACAGAATATTAAAATTTAACAGTAGCTCAACTAGGTGAGTAGTATAAACTACCACCATGAAATATTGAAAGAAAATAAATTAAGTTTTTATCTATTCAGATTTTACAGTGCTCCACATAGTGAACTTCATGTAAAATATAAATGAAAATGTGTATGCTTCAGACCCAGAACTATGAAATGGAAAACAACATACACAGGAATTAGATTATTCTAATTTACCCTAAACCTCTATTAATATTATAATTTTAACATTAAATTTACAGGTTTTTAATATTACAATTATTTTGGTTTTAACTGAATTCCTCCTCCAAATTACCTATATATATTTGCAATAGCAATTATGCTATTTTTGCTAGCTTGCCCATACTGTTGTTGATCTGAGTACAAATAATTAGTCTTCTACCAACTCCTACCTATCTTTTTTTTTTTTAATAAGATACATATAATTTTTGTGAATATTATTGTGGAGCAGACTGTGGATCATTGCTGAGGTTCTGAAATCAGAAGCAGTTGATGGATTTAAAAAAAGCAGAAACCAGAAACCAGAAAAATGATGTAATTACAATAAATAATGTAAAAATACTAATCCAAACTTCTATGACAACATTATTTTAAGCATCTAAGACAAATACACAAAAGCAGTAACATTCATAATCAAGGATTAAACTTTTAGCAGCTGAGCACTACAGGGTGCCCTATTATGCTATCCTGCCATGGCCTGTTGTGCCTATCTTTTTGGATTTTTAATCCGTAGCAGAAATTCAGAGCTTTCACTGGCTTTATCTCAGGCCTCTCACATAATTTTAAGGTAATTTTTATTCTCTGGGAAGTCAAGTGCTTATATTATATAAATATAATTCATATCTGTATTCAATATACTCATTTAAATACTGTTATTCTATGATACCGATTACTGTCATTTCATGTAAAGGTTTTGTTGCTGTGAAAGCTATAAAGCTGCACAATGTTTTCATTATAACTCCATCTCACTCGTTCAAATATTCTGAATAAAATTCATGCCTTGTTCACTGCCAACAAGAAGAGAAATTTGTGGCGTACTTGATTACATTGAATACAAGCTTGAGCTTTGAGAACAAGGAATTTTTCAGTTCAACAGCACTTCTCTCCCTCCATTCCCTTTTAACAGCGCCCAGACTCATTTGAATCATTTATGGTGGGAGTAGGGGAGGGAGGAAGAAGGGATGTGTTCATTCTAAGACATCCTATGTCAAACAAAAATGTCATTTCAGCCATTTGTAAGAGGAGAAAGAGAGAGTATGTAGGGATTTGACAGAATAATGTAGACCTTTTGTCTGATATATCTATGACTGTCCTGCTCAAATCTACCAAAAAGAAGACTCAGATTCAATCCTGTTTACAGAGGACTTCCAGTACTTCTCACCTTTGAATCTCACTAAAAACTGGTTTTAGCTCAATCAGACCTGACTTATAATAAATCCAGAATTTCTTCTATCTTGTACAAATACTTAGTCATTGCAATAGAAACTGGAAAACAATTATTCTCTACAAACATCTTGACTACCATGTTAGAGAATCATGCTCCCTAATACTGATCTCTGTTTCAATAAAGATGCAACTGTTTCACACAAGCATAATTTCTTCAACAGCAACTACTAAGAGCATCCAAGTGTACCATAACTCTATCCTATTTCACCTAAAAATCTGGAACCAATGTTGATATTTACATTCTACATGATTCAAGCCAGAATTCATTCTTCTACCTTTCTTTTTCCTTCTGTCTACTTCTCAGGTCAAGTCACTGGAATATATGGCATTCTGATGTAGCATTCTTGATTTAAACCAAGTGCAAACAATCATTGGTTTAAACTATTCTGCCTTCTGCAACTTAAATATTCACTGCTCCAGATGGAAATGCACATGAAGAAAATGACTCTTGAACCAGGTGATAAGGTCATCAAGTTATAAACTATGAATATTCAATTTCATTTACAGAAAAATTGAACTATGTCAACAGAATAATGCATCCCTTTCTAGAATACTTTTTGTTCTGTTTGCTGGAGCAAACCTGTGGGTGATGTTTGCTTCTACAGAATAAGTAGAATTTCTTGGGTTTAGATGTAAACATGTGTAATGTGCAAAAATGTTTAATCATGGTTTCATTTCAGTAACACCTGAAAGGAGGGAAAGGCAATATTATATAAATAATGGTTGTCTGTTGGTTTTTAGCATGATTATTAACCTGTCTGAACAATATGGTAGACTTCCATATTCATTATTTCCCTCTGTAAAGTAGCTATCTAATCTTTAATATAGTCTTCAACTTTGAAAGAAAGCTGATCATTTTCAATGAACAGTTGATTCTGGATATAAACCTGTTCCTGGAGATCATGCAGGATTCACTTGTAATTATAGCACTAAGTATTTCTAGGCTGTGGCTCAGTTCATGTCTTATAAAGCTAGTTAGAGGGTTGTTGCCTATCCTTTCATAATTCTAGCATGATGTAGTGGTCTAAAATATAAAATGGAATAGCTTAAATAAACATGTTCAGGTAAATTAAGAATCACAATTTCACTTCACATATGAATGTGTGCTTGCACATATGGAAAGGGGGCTGCAGAGAAAGAGGGTGTACATATTATCTTGGTTTGTGAGAGATTCAAAGTCAGCTGTATAATCTTCAAAAGGGATCACAATCATTGTGATATACGGCCTGGTGAGGTATGGCCATTGCTTATCCTGAAACTGGCTAGTGTTCCACAGAAGAGAAGGGAACATACCTGGACTTGCACAACTAACTCACAGAAAATGGAAACAGAATCTTTTTAGATGCACTTGTAGCTCATAGCACCAATTAAGCAGTACACCTTATTCTATTAAGTGCAATGAAAGGCAGAAGAACAGAAATTAATAACAAAATTTTTGTATTTGCTGTAGTTACCAGTAGCTTCAAAATACATGCTAAGCCATTGTTGATTTTTTGAGAACATAATGAATAGGTCACTCTTAAAGATGGATTTTTACTGGACACTCTTAGCATACAAAAGAACTCAAGAGAAAACTGTACTACTAGTGAAAAATCTGTTAGTGACAAAACAGAGGCAGAGACTGATGATATCAAAATCAATTACGCAGGACAGAACTGATGCTAAGGCATACAAGTCTTTTAAAAAACTAGCCTGATATGTGTATTGGGTTTGTGTGGCAAAGTTTTGGTAGTGGGGGGCTATAGTAGTGGCTTCTGCTAGAAGTTGACAGGAGGTTCCACCATATCCAACAGAGCCAATGCCAGCTGGCTCCAAGACAGAACCATCGCTGGCCAAGGCTCAGCCTGTCACTTATAGCTATAGTGCCACTAGGATAACACACTTAAGAAGGGTCAGGGGAAAAACTGCAGAAGAACAACATTATACAGAGGAATATGTGAGAGAAAGCACTCTGCAGACACCCAAGTCAGTGCAGGAGGAGAGGGAGAAAGTGCTCCAGGTGTCAGAGCAGAGATTCTCCTGAAAGCCTGTGGTGAAGACCATGGTGAATCAGGGTGTCCCCCTGTAGCCCATGGGGATCCACCATGAGATCCACCTGCAGCCCCTGGAGGACTCCACACCAGAGCAGGTGGATACCTGAGGGAGGTCGTGACCCCCTGGGAAGCTTGTGCAGGAGCAGGCTCCCGGTAGGACTTTTGACCGCGCAGGGGATCCCACTGGAGTCCTGAAGTACTGCACCCCGTGGAAGGGACCCACACTGGAGCAGTTCATGAAGAACTGCACCCTGCAGGAAGGACTCACTTTGGAGAAGTTCATGGAGGACTGCCTCCTGTCGGAAGGATCCCATGCTGGAGCAGGGGAAGGGTGTGAAGAGTCCTCCCCCTGAGGAGGAAGGAGCAGCAGAGACACTGTGTGATGAACTGACCACACCCCCCATTTCCCATCCTCCTGTGTGAGGGAGGGGAAAGGAGCATGAGAATTTGGGAGTCAAGCCCAAAGAAGAAGGGAGTGGGGGGGGCTGAAGGTGTTTTAGGATTTGGGCTTGTTTTCTCACTATCCTACTCTGATTGGATTGGTAATAATTTAAACTAATTTCCCCAAGTCTAGTCTGTTTTGCCCATGATGATAACTGGTAAGTGACCTCTCCTTGTTCTTATCTCAACCCTCAGGCCTTTCCTTATATTTTCTCTCTCTTGCCCAGCTGAGGAGGGGAGTAACAGAGCATCTTTGATGGGCACCTGATGTGGAGGCAGAGCACACCCACCACAATACATCAGATAAAGGAAAGGAACAGAGGGAAATATGAGGCAGTGAGGAGCAGATTATCACAGAATTGGTTCAGAAATATGATATTAAAAGCAATGTTTTGAAGACAACTGACAGAAACCAGATTGCATCTGTCAAAGCCAAAAAGCAAGATGATTTTTAAGGTTTTGTGGCAATTACAAAATTCTCTCTCTATATATAAACTTCAGAGTGGCTGAAACTTCCTTTCCTACGGCAAATACGGTTTCCTCCAATCCTAAGGTCTAGCCAGACAGTTTCTCCCCTTGAATCCCCATTACTCTATATTGTTTTGTTCTGCTCATTTCCAATTTACCTCTTGTCATAGTTTTTTTGTTTCTTTGCTTGCTTATTTTCACTTAATTTCTCTCTTTTTGTTTTCCCTTTTCTTTTATTCTTTGATCTACAGTCTTCTCCCATGATTTTAGATTCCACGCCTCTTACACTCTCAGTTTGTTGTCACTGTCTACCGAAAGCTCTACTGTAACACATCTTTTCCCACAAATCTTCTCCAGTCTCTTAAAATACTGAAAACATTTTTCTGTCTGAATCTCTGCATCTCTTAATGTCACCTTTCTCTTCCTGTATTAGACTGTAATTTGCCTTTTCTTACACAGTCTTCATCACAAACTTACACCAAAGCACTAGTTCAAGAAATTCACAGGCATGAAATACTACTTTAACCCTCAGAAATCTGACCTAGCCTTATCTATCAGCTTCAGTGGCACAATCCCTTAGGATTTTTTATCCTTTATATTATAGCAAAAAATCTCTCTCTAAGGATCACTATGACTTTATAATTTTTTCCTCTATACACATTTATTTTTAAATATTTATTTTGGGTTTCCATATGCAGCCTTATCCAGACTCATCATATTATTTTCTTTTTTCCTTTTCAAACTTTCCCCCCATCTGTCTTCCTTCACTTCTGTTGTCTACTCCCATTAGAGATTGGTTTTCTTTGTTGGTCAATCATATTTAAATAATCTTTAAAGTACTTATGCAGGTGAGCCCCTGTATTTAAGTTCTCTGTTGTTTTCACCTTCTTTCCATCTGCATCCTCTTCTCTGGAAAGCACTGGTTTTCCTTTTCTGCTTTTTATTCTCACACATATTGTTTGCTCTAACAAACATAATTTGTCAGGTCTATATTGCAAGGCCATCAAGACAGAGACCTTGTACTCTTGCTCTTTTAGGTCAGAAAAGAAAGAGAGCAAGAACATCTACAGTATTACATAAACAACAGCAGTAAAAATGACATTGCATTAACCTATACAGGAAATGAATACTCCTTGGTGTGTTGTACCTTCAGCCTGTAAGTAGACTTTCAGGTCCAAGAATTTGCTGCCTAGCAAGAGGATCTTTTGTGGAATAGCAGCCAAAATTAATAGATAAACATGTAAATAAAACTACTGCTTTTAATATACTTTAAGGCAACAAACAAGCACATGTGTGCCATAAAATGTATTCACAGTAAATGAATAATTTAGCAACATTTATAAGGAATACAGTGATCACCCCACATAGGAGTGTAAACAACACTTAGTTTCCCATGGTTTAAGAAGTATATCCTGAACTCACAGACACATGAATTCTTCCCTTCTGAGCAGAAAAAAAGGACATCTCTAATGAAACCTGAGATGAGTGAAAACTTAGATATCAAGCTTTATGTGGCTCTGTTTTGCTTTGTTGTGTGCAAAACATGCTTAGAATATACCTTATGCAACACATTTTATTGGCAGGGTGTACTTGAAGTTAAGTAATTACAGAGTGACTCAATTTTTCTTTAATTCAGGTTTCTCTGTGGAACCTTCAGTCTCTCATCAACGCTCTTTATTCTGTAAATCATAGTGATAGCACGTAAACTGAATTCAGATTCATTCCATCTTTGAAGTTTGGTCCCGTTCCCTAGATCTGATTTTGGTGATAAGATTTAAGCATGAGGTTTCCAACACTGACACAGGAGTTTGAATTTAGAACCCACAGTTTTACATTTCTGAAAACTGTAGAGATAGTAACTCACTGAGTAGCATAGTTCATTTGCATAAAATATTACTCTATGCTGCTTTAATACAAAACTGGTTCTATAATTCCCTTCTCAATTTGACAATTTAAGGTTCTTTTTAAAAAAGGCTGTTCTTTAATGTTGTATGTGCCTGTCCCTAGCCAAAAATAATAAATTAATACATGAGTAGTATCAGATTTCTGTATTGTCTAGAGATATTTTTTTAGGAGGATTTAGTTTTAGATGCATTCTTCTCATTGTATATGTCCTTATACCACCGTAATTTTGTGTTTAAATTTATTTCAGATTGTTTGGGTAGGAAGGACCCTCTGATCACTACAAATTAATATTGTGATATGCAGTATATCTAGAGAATTTCTAAGTTTTTAAGGTAGGGAAGAACAACGAGATTTTGACAGAAAGGTGCTTTCATTTAAAAAAAAAAAATTGAAACAGTAGTTAGTGACAGAAAAGATGCTGTAGATAAAGATTTAATTACAACCAGGATCCAGAAATACTTACAATACGAACAAGCCAAGCCAATGTAGAAGTAGATGTAGAGTAGTGGGTGTTGTAATGATAAGGTGGAGTCTGATCATCTTCCCATGTCTCATACCGTTCTGCATAGAAGACTGCTCTCTTTGGGTTCAAAGCCCCAATAGGCTGCAAAGTAATAAGAGGTCAAATATATTATCAGCTGAAGGGCAGCATGTCTGATATGTCACAGGTTAATTCTGCATTAGGATTCACTACACAGGAGACTTGCAACCAAACTTGTTCCATGCTGCAGTAACCCCTCCAGATTGCTGTAATCTTAGAATTTATTTTCAAAGACTTTGTGTACTAGAAGTCTTATGAGTTTCCTTATTTTAATTGACAAATATAAGTGATCCACATCTGCAAACTTTCAAGACCTTCTTGAAGTATATGTTGTTTCCCAATTAGTTCAGTAATGTTGTTCTGGAAATAGACTTCTAAAACTGCATTTAAAATGCATTGAGGCCAAACTAATATTTCTGTTGCTGTCATTCACCATAATCACACAGCTAATGAAAACTGACTTTTGCTCACAAAGGATACTTAGTAATGTGCAGTTCATGATGAAAAGATTTCACACAGAACTGCTGATGGTGTCTGGTGATTCTAAGCAGAAATACTTAAAAAGCATGCATAGTCCTCAGGACTGGATATACTTTCTGTCTGAACAAAGCCACGTTTTACTGAGCAAAGCAAACAAGCTTTGTACTTGAAAACAATAGAATTTGGAAATCATTCGCAAACTCCATTCTGAGCAAACTTAACAGACAATCTATACAAATTAGTTAAAAAACAAAATATGTGTAAGGCAGGAGTAGGAACTGTAGGTTTTGGTGTGGCTACTTAGGGAATACATGCATTTTATGATTTTTAACCCACTTTATCTCAGAAGTTTTTGCAAAATATACTTCTGATACACTTGTATCACTTTTATTAAGTGATACAAAAGTTACTTGTATAAAGAAAATACAGATTTAAGCTTTTGAAGTAAAATTAACCAAACACACGGAGTTTACTACTTAGAGGAGAGCACACTTCCACACCAAATAATTATATAAACTTACTATAATTTTTAGCGATTACTTGATTTGAAGTAATCAAAAGCTAAATTCGAATGGATATTATTAAGGGTATTAAAACTTGAAAAAAACATATACACAAGGAATTTGACCCTTTTCAAAATGCTAACAGGTATTCTTGCATTTTATTCCACCACATAATTTTTTCTGGTGAATTAAAATCCAAAGTAATTTGGACTGGAAATACTGGTACAAGGCCAAATCAGTGTGTTTCACTACATTACATATGTAAGTAAAAAATTTTAAAGCTACAAGTATTTTGTTTCTTCAGCACTGCAATGTTTTTTGAGATGGCTGTTAAAAAGGCTGACCTAGAACATGATGTTTTCTGATTTAACAGTTTAGATCCTGTTTTTAAATAGTAGTGTGGTGAACACTTATATTTTAAAACATTATTATTTCAGTATTTTTCACTTTAAGTAGACTGGATGCTTAATACTTCATTGTGTCGTGGAGATGCTAATATGTTTCTCAAATGTGTAAAATGCATGAGTAATCCCAAAGGATCAGTGTTATCTGGTGCAGATTGCACTGTAAGACCTCACAAAACTGTTGAAAAAGAATTATGAGCCATTCCCTAGCACTTTCCAGGCTTGTTTCCCAACTACTGGAAATAGAAAAAAATAAATATTTGCATTTTTGTTGTACTTGTTTTTGTTACACTTCCTGCCACTGTCAGGAAACACACTGGCATTATTATAGCCTTTAAGTTGCCAATATATTGAAATGATTGTTCAACAACTTCCTTGAAAGAAGGACTTATTAAAAGACATTCTTTTCCTATTACACTGACAAACTGTGCAAATCTATGTACACTTTGCTAAATTATATCAGGGCTCTGGGTTGCTTTGGGGACTGGATGGAACCTGCTGACACCACCCTCATTAAGGTACTGTGCATCCACTTCTCTGGCAGAACAAATTCCAGTCCCAACTGCATATTTCAAGAGCCAAAGCAGCAATTCACACCCTAGTCTGTTAAAAGGAAATGTTCACCCCTCTGAGAAGGAAACACCAAATAGCAGATAAATTGGCAAGATTGTATTTTTAATGGGGAAACACCCTGAGAATATTTTTAGCTCCGCTATGAAGGTGCATCTTACCCTGTGCTGCAGTGAATTTTGAGGCTACGGAAGACAGAGAAATCATCTGTCACAATATTATTGTATATATATGTTTGAAAGTGCAGTAGAAAATGAATATGGTAATTAATGCAAGATTGAAAATATGGAAAACTCCTGGCCTTTCAAAATATATTTGATGCTGATTAGAAGTCTTTCATCAAACAAGCTATGTGTTTTCTTTATTCACTGTAAATGGGCTATAGTAACAAGACCTGTGAGGCATAATTGATGCTCAAAAAATAATTACAAGATATTTTATTTTATAGACTAGCAACATCCTAATGATGCTTTAAACTATATCTTTAAATAACTTTTTTAAAAAAGTATATACACGTTTGTATTTATTTAAAAAGGTGCTTTCTCTCAAAAATTTGACAATGATTTTCAAAGTCACATAAAATATCAATGCAAACAGCATTTTGTTTTCTAGGTTCTTCAATGAGAGGTGTTATATTAATTTAAAAGTTAAAAGATATAAGGATGTATGATGATTCATTCCCATTTTCATGTAAAAATGCCTGCATAAGTAGGTAAAATAATCTACCTTCAGAAGATAGACACATGTTCAATTGTATTAAATGATAAACCTGAAAAGCTGTATTCTTCATTGTCATCAATATTCTTTTCAGAGTTAGAATCTATTTTTTCTTTAAATTATTTTATGATTCATTTGAAGAAAAATTCTGAAATGCAGAAAACATCTGCTGAATAAAATGTAGACTTTAAGTGAAATACCAATGAGGGTTCTTGCATTGTACTGAAATTTTCATGGGAAAATCTCTGGGAAGAATCTTTTTTTGGGATTACCCTTCCTTGCCCCCAGAGCAGAAGAAAGGATGGAATTAAGGAAGGAAGGAAGGAAGGAAAAGAAAAGAAAAAAAAAAGAAGAGGGTCGGAGAGGAGAGGGTCGGAGAGGGTCGGAGAAGAAAAGGGAAGGGAAGGGAAGGGAAGGGAAGGGAAGGGAAGGGAAGGGAAGGGAAGGGAAGAGAAGAGAGAAGAGAGAAGAGAGAAAAGAAAAGAAAAGAAAAGAAAAGAAAAGAAAAGAAAAGAAAAGAAAAGAAAAGAAAAGAAAAGAAAAGAAAAGAAAAGAAAAGCTGAGAGCTGCCCATGCTCACATGACTCTACAGCTTCTAGTTCAGCATTACATCAGTTATCTCTGGCCTGTGGCAAAGTAATACAAGGAACAGCTGATCCCCCTTTTCTCTACAGTCATGGAGATCCTGATGTGAACCATTTCTCTGCACATTAATGGAAAATGATAATGGAAAATGCTCAAATATCTAAAATAGCAGGGAGTAAATTCAGCAAGGTCTGCTCTGGCTTCCTCAGCATTATCTTAATGTCCAAGTGGCAAAATGCTGTTACCCAAAGTAACAGTAACAGTTCATCCCTCAGTGGATTTACTGTAAAGATTTTAAATCTCAGTTGTACAAACTAGCAACTAAACCAGTTTTACTCTGACAAGGCATGTGTCCTGCTAGACGACAAGTTCTACAGTAATGGTAGTCTCTCACATTTCCTGTGAAATGTGTAGGGTATATAGAGTTTTGGTTACTTTTCCACAGCTTTACTATGCCTTTCTCAGCCCAGAAAGTCAACTACCTTGCTTTTAATCTAATACTATGGCTATAAAATGAAGATAAATTTTGTTTATGGATCAATCCCTCTATGTTCATATAATGGAAGAAAATAATTTTATTTCCATTTCTCTGAAATTCTGCTGCTGTGTGCACTGATTAAAATGACTTGCACAAACAACACAAAGGCAAAGCTCAATCCATATACTGTGTCTCAGTCCATATCTTAACCATAAGACAGATACAGAAACTGAATTTGAGTCAAATAAATTATTCCGAACATCAAATAAAAAATTCTTTCCATAATGTTTCATAAAATGCTTTTTCAAAACACACCATTTGCCTTTTTATTACAAAACCCCCTCTGTAAGGACTTAATATCAAATAGTATTAACTTTCCATAAAATGGTTTTATAGGATATTCTTTACTCCAAACAGATAAAACAACTCACTCTATGACAATGCTTATTCATCCACTTCACTTCTGGTGTACTAAAAGCTTCTGTTTGAGTTTATTTTAGATTTCTTTCTTCCTTTCAAAAATAAAGTAAGTATTTACTTTAACATTAAAAACACATTTCTATTAATGTAATTCTTTTTTTACCTGGCTAATCTCTAGACATCTGGCCTTTGACCAAGAGTATTGTCAATACATCTAGTGTTTATATCCACTGGACATGTTATGTTAGCTCATGTAATATTTACTGCTTTGCCAGCTATCTTCATAGAACTACATTCTCTCATGAAAGCAGAACTGAACGTAGCATCCTGTTTATCTAGCCACTGAAATAGTCTGCTTATCTTGACTCTAATTCTTGCAGCAGCTACTTTATCTGTTTATCTTTTTTTTTTTTTCTGTAATATACTGCACAAAATTTTAGGTGACTATAAAAGAATTATTGAACGTGGCTTTATTTGGCTCCGGCTGAAAACTGACTGAGCTTTTCCTGACTGCTTGCTTTTTAATTAAAAAACATCTGCTGAACAACAACCTATAAGTAGGGCATCTTAGGACGGTACTTGAAACTTAAAAATAAATCGTAATTTCATCCAAATTTATAAACAGCTTTTCTTCAGTGTACTGATATTAAAAGCAGATATCAATAATATCAGAGTTCTCGCAGATTCAAACTACTGAAGTTTCACACAGTAAATGAACTTCTTATTTAAGAAAATTGTGTTCAATTGTGTGGCTTAAAATAAAAGAGAATTAAACTAGTTTTTCTTTTGATGTATGAGGTAAAGATAGAAGTTTAAGTTACAGAAGCCGATTTCATTTTTCCAGCAAGTGGCTCTTAATAAGCCCATAAACTCCATTCCACAGCATATACATTTTTGGAAGTATTAAGTGTGGTTGCCTTGAAATACTCACACTTGGATGTGTTCATTTGCATTATTACATTTAGAAGCCTTGGGGCGTTATCACTTCCTTTTCTTGAAATGGCACAGTAATAAGGAAAAGTGGTTATGCTTATCACCACCCATCAGTCAAACGCCTTCTATATTAACAAAACATAATTCTTTCCACTCTGTGAATGGGCGTGTGATGTTTCATACACATGTCAATATTAGTATTACTTTGCCTGGTGAAGAAATCATTTTATTTAACAGGATGTATGACTGGAAGTAAATGAGGAGAAATTCCCGTTTACACTTTAATGAGCAGGGACAATGCAGCATGTCAAAACCATGCGTTCACTATAATTTAGGAGGAAAAGTAATACAATTTTATATAAAAAAACCATACCACATTTTAAGTGTGTTGAACCCCACAAAAAATCAGTGTACTGTAAGGGCTGCATACATGTTTACTGGACTAATGATTGATATCCTAGGTATTCTTCCAAAAGAAATCTCAACAAAGAAGAAAATAAGCAGATCACCTGGTGGCTTGATAGTGAAAAGATAATCTATATATCTATGACAGTCTCTTTCATTAGTTTTTGATCCTGTCAAACAATAAATATAACCTTTAGCCTAATGTATGTAATGAATAAAACTTGAACCTACACTGTCTAATCAAATGAGAGGTCCAATACATTTCACTGCTGTGGCACCTTCTGTGGCCACGGACCCTGGTTTTAAACCTAAAACTATCTGTGTAAAAGGAAAAAAAAAAGCCTTGATAAAGGAATTTTCAAACACTTCAAAGAAAAAGGCAGAGGAATTTTTAGACTAATATTTAAAAGTAATTTTTCTGAGAGAACAAGCAACATCTGGATGTAAAAATACCACAAAAAGGAGCACTACATTAAACCAGAATAAAATGGCATGGAAGGAAAGGACAAGTTACATGTTCAAGATGGCTTTGCAGAAATGTAAATATTTAAGTTTGAGCTAAATGAAAAAAGCATATGTTTTACTCTGTTACTGAGATCGTAAGCAAGCCAAACACATCTAATTTCATCTCCAAGAAACATATAAATTGCATTTGACTTGTATGGTCACTTATGAGTTGTGATATCCCAAAGGTAATGTGTCATATTTTATAGAGAAAGCCTAGGAATCAAAGATTAAAAAAATTTAAAAGCATTGCTGTCAATTATCAGAACTGACATTGGAGCTTTGTATGAAATTTGAGCGATAATACACAAATTAATTATTTTTAGAAGTTAGATTTAGCATCTACATTGAACTACAAAAAGTACTTTAAACCAAGGAAACAAAGCATGATAAGTGATTTCTCTTTTAATTTAATTCCTTTTGTGGGCTTTTACCACATATGCAATAGTGTTAGAATTCTAAATAATTTCAGAAGATGGTTTGAGGAGAATTAATTACTAAAAATCAACAACCGAGGCGTTGTGAAACTAAGAAGGGCAAATTTGCAGGGAGACAGGAGGTTAGGAACTGACAAAGGAGATTTTATCCATCAACAATTTAGCTGGAGGTTTGGATTTGCCATCAAACCTGCAGAAACATTTCCCTATGGCAGGGTAAAATCTGACAGAAGGAAGTGGCTCCTCATGGAAAGGATACTGTGTGTGCCTGCCCCCGAGGTCTGGCTGAGGCTTGATAGCACACCCTGGTTCAATAATGTGAGCAATAAATCACTAACTCTTGCATTTAAGCACCAGGCTACTCAGGATTCACCTCCCTAACAAGAAAAGAAAGGGCTCACTTACAGTTACAGGACAATATTGAAAATTAAAACAGAATTGCCAGGGAAATACTTCAGATATGTTCTGATTTTGAATATTTTTACTGATAATGCAAAAATTGAAACAGGACGCAAGTAATGCATAACAGCCCAAGTGAACAAAGTAAGGCATTTCATACTAATTGGTCACTGCATTTAAAAATAAATCATTGATCTATTTTTCCTTTTAAAACTATGGTGAAATGAAATCTATCAGGTGTTACCATAATGAATACTGGAAAAAACAGACAATTACAACTCTTTTATCCTGAGGGATTTCACATGGGTTTTCTCACACATCCAGGGGATAAATGCAGCACAAATATTGCCAGAAAGGAAAGAATATTCTCCTATACTAGTTCTGTGCAGGACTGTTTTCAGTGGTCAAAAATCTATCTTTTTCAGAGGAAACCACTGATAACTTTTGGTAAGAGAATGCAGTTATCAAATTGGGCAAGGAAAGGGGCACATTGCATGGATTCTTGATGAAAAGTAAATAGCCATGGACTCGATTTTACATTTTCTTTCAAGGACAGCACTAACGAAAGTGCAGTGATACTTAATAAGCTATACAAGCACTAATTCCATAATGAGTCTTTACTAACTCATGAGGAAAATCTATTTATTCACCTATCACACTACTTCCTGTGGCAATTATATACTATAGTAGACTGCCATAAAAATTTGGATTCAACCAAAACTAAGCACCTAATGAAGCACTTAAGAGACACTGTGTAATCTTATTGCACTTCACCACACACAGTGCTATTAATACTTGCAAGTGAGTTTGAGAGATTTTGGAAAGTGCAAGCACCTTAATGAAAGGTTTATCACTGAACAACTCTAAACCAGCAATACTTTGATACACGCTAGGGAACAAGCCAGTGTAAAATAATCACAGGTGTTTATTTAAGTCATGTCTGTGGATCTTTTACTGTTCTTGGCACAGATTAAAATAGTGTTACAGAATTGAAACACACATTTGTGAAACATACCTAATATAGTGAAAGGTCAGAACTTTTACAAAACCTAAGGAAATTATCAGCCTATTTGTTTCTATCTGAGGCATACTGTGCATGTAGTGTAAATTCTGGGTTTATTTACCTACTTATTTATTTGTCTAAGAAAAACGGGAGAAGAAACTTAGGTGTCTTTATCTGCTATTATTCATTCAAGTCCTACTCAAATTATTTTGGATGCCTCACAAAGCAGGCTTCTGCAAATAGTTACAATACATGTGGAGGTACTGCAAGCATACTCTTTCTGACAGGGATGAGACTGTGACATATCCAGGACAGGATGTCTTCATTGCTCCCCAGGATGTGAGCTTTCAGGGAGAGGTGGAAAGAAATCCAGACTTAAAGCAGAAGCCCCAGAAACATTAATGACTGACCAGTAGCAGAAGGGAAAGCATGGGCTGCAGCACAGGACTGCAGAACAGGCCTTGGGAGTCATTTTCTTGTCTCCAGTCTCACTCCTTAAGTCAGTGAGTCACAGCTTCCTGTGGTTTTGAGCCTCACTCAACTTGTACAAGGAACTTCTCCCTCCTGGCTGAGGAGCTGTGGCAAAAAAGCTCTCAAAAAGCAGAAACCTCACACTGGGGATTTTGAAGGACTACCCACCTTCACTGTTAAGAGCGCATACACTTAATTGATAGGAACCAGGAATGATACTTCCCACAGCTTAGTTTTAAGTCCTGTTTTTTGTCTTTATTTTAGCTGGCCAAAAGTAGAGCCCCTCTATAGGTTTCTGCTATGCTTGGCCAGGACAGAACTTCTCTTCAGTCTGTTGACACAACCAGAGTACAAAAGTGGGGTATAGACGACAATGTGATCCTATTAGAGAAACAAATACTAGACACTTTATCATTATAAAGCACTAAAATCTGGTTGGAGGCAAAAAGCCCAACAAATAAAAATAGGGACCAGATACTCCAGGATCTAAAATACAAAATACTTGTTTACTAAAAAATTATTAAACCAAAAGGAAGTGCTGCTATTATATTAGTATTCTAGTCACTGCAAAATAAAGTGAAATATTAGTTTAAGCTTTTTATTTCCAAAGGATTAGCTTTTATAAACTAGGGGAGATAATTAGTGAGATCGAGTGGTCTGATGCAATCACATTCCACAAATCAGAAGGTACAGAGGAGTACCTGGATTTGGAACCAGTGAAGTCAGGGACATGGAAGTACCATAATGCAGAGATTCACTACAAAATCATTCTAAAATGGAAAAGTCTATTTCAGACTTTTATGAGTTTAAGACCTTACTCAACCAGACTATAAACATAAAACAAAATCTCTTCCTAAAAGGACTGGCTGACTGTTCTTTGACAAAATTGAAGCATACCTTTGAAAGATCTCTGAAGTTGCCTGGAAGGGTCAGGTCTAACTCTTCTGATTCATAGTTTGTTAAAACCCAAGGAAATACAGGATATTGGTTCAGATCATTGTATGTTCGTCCTATTAAAAAGAAAGTTTTAAGAGTTAGGAAACAGCGTTCACTTCTCCAGCTGAAAAACAATCTAGCGGTTACATTTGTTGCATCACATGTCCCAGTTCCCACCACTTGACAGAATCAGGTATAAATCTTCCAGACAAAAGCAGCCATTTAGATGTACTTATGTTGAATCAGAAGTCAACGCAGAAATCAACATAATATAAAGAGCACAGTGTCTGTCAAGATCAGCTAAAACACATCATATCTCAATAAACGTTTTCTTTTTATATTTCCATTAAGATATTTTTATAGCATGACTGTAGAAATTTAAAAGAACTAGACTATTATTTTCCTAGCAACTTTATGCAGTATCATAGCTGGCAAAGATTAAATGAGACTCCAAACAGCAAGGGATTAAATCTGAGGTTTGCAAATCTAGGTCTATCCTAGATAGTCCATATTAATCCATTATTCCCTGTGGCTCTTCTTCACTGAAGAAGTGGTGAGATTCCACTTTTACTGTGGAATCAAAGTGGTGAAAGCCATGTTTGCTTTAACACTATTTTGTAATCACTTTGAAAATAAAAAACATTTCTCCTCCCTAAAAGACAGAGCTGACTGCCCCAGGCCACTCTCTTCAATCATGAAGGAAGCCCTGCTATCATCCCAGCAGCTCAAATGTGCAAAAACCAGCTTTAGATATCATTTCAAAAGAACAACCTGCAACTGCAATAAACTGAAAAATATGAATTTGTCACTAAGAAAAATGTGTTGGGAAAGGCAGCTATTTCTGTGTTCTCTGATATTTAGTAGACTCTAACATTTTACTGATAAGACAAATGAAATTTCTTAGTACAGAACCATTCACCCTATGAAAATGGTGAGAACCACACAATATGCAACATGAGTCTTAAAAAGCAAAATCCAGTCATAAATATATATATGTGTGTGTGTGTGTGTGTGTGTTTATGTAATTAGCAGACTGAAATAATCCAGGTTAACAATTCCCAGTCCTGCAGCAGATTTACAGCCCTGTTTTACTAACTGCTTCCTTGCAGATTCTGGACAGATTCCTGGGGTACAAAACCCAGCACAGGAAAACACAGGCTTCCTTGTTCTGAGTTGCAGTTGCAATTCTCCACAAAAATCATTTCTGCTTTAATGAAATGTGAAACTTTCACTGCTCTACAAACCCCTTATTTTTTCAATAGAAGTTGCTGAACAAAAAGCATGTTTCTATTTTGTACATAGTTTCACTGAATACAGGAAAAATGCATATTGTTAATAACTGTGTGTCCTCATTTTTACACTTTGAACACATAGATGTTCACAAGAATATAAAAAAAAAATGAGGTGCAAATACAACTTTGATACAAATGCAGTGCCAGCACTGTGCACTACACACACAAAGATGGATAGAAACAAAACCACTTCTTTAATAACTACAATGAATGAATGAATGCAAAATTACTCTTGGACAGAACAAGAATGTATCCACCAACTAAATCAAGAAATATACCAGAATGTATCCATATAAGGGTGGAAAAGGAATGGTATTCTCTGGTAGAATATTAATTCTTTTAGATTTTTGGGAGGGGGCTCTACATGTCTTGAAGAAAGACAACTCTGCCTCATTTTCCACATACATCAAGTCAGAATATTATTTTCCCCTTTGGCAAGGGTTTAATTACAAATGTCTTGTAAAGTTTCTTGAGATTATCAAAGTTAGAGTTCTATAAAATACGGCCTCTATAGAACTATAGCTTCATACATAAGAGTTTTTCTCACCATCAGAATCCTTAATTAACAGAGGAGTGTGCAAAAGTTTCCACAATAGAAAGACATTTGTGTTTATGTAGACAGCAGACTAAAAGAAATTCGAGATCTAGGAAGAGAATGACTGAGAGGACTGTAGTCTATTACAAAGCATAAGCAAAAACAAAGATTCTTCAGAATCAAAACTTTGATGGAAAAGAGTTCAGAGTAGCAAAGATCTTCAACTGTAACCACTTTATAGAAACATTTGAAAAGGTGAGAACATCCTTTTGCAAAATTTTGAAAGGAAATGTAGGGTTATCCAAAATTAATTTTAATTTCAAAATTGAGATTTTTTCATATTGTGATTTTATTTAATTTTGATACTTAATTCATTTACTTCATATCAATTTAATTTCAATATTCAACCAAAAGATTTTGACTTTTTGTTTCCATTCCATATGGGAAAATCATAAATCTGTGAATAGGTCAAGAAAAAAAGCAATCCTGAGCCTAGCTGCTGTATGAGCTCTTCTTTGCTGAGTGGTTACTTATAGTATAGACACATGAAGAAATTATCATGTGACATTAGCTCCATGTCAGAACAATGCAGTAACTCCTGTGTGCATTTTTTTACCCCACAATGAGAAATAATTTGAAGCGGCTTATCTCTCAGCTTAGGTAAGATAAGTGGCAAACAATGGAGCCTTTGTGATTATGTATTTGATAAATATAAGCATAGTCTTGTGAAAAAATAAACAAAATATTTTCTTCTCTCCTACTTCAATATTTATAAAACATGTTTTATTTATGAAGAGATTAACTACTAAGAGTAGCTATTAATTTGTTTAATAAAAAAGTTAGTGATTTATTTTTATTAATACGACAATTTTTTTCTTAATATTAACAAATAAAATGGACTCAAGAACATGAACCATAAATTAAATTGTGAGAGGACACCAAACCTACATGGTAAGTTATGACCATACATCTATACTTATCTGAGTGGAGGACAGTGATCTAGGCCTATAATGGATTACAAGTCCATAGTTCTAAACATGCATAAATATCAGTGGTTTCAGTTTATTAGGAATGCTGTCTTGATTGATTCTGGCTTCACAATTAATGATTTTCAGAATAAAGTCAGCAGATGAATATACTTAGCCATCTCATCAATTGTCTGGTTCTTCCAGCAAGAATTATTTGGTTCTTTCTTTAGCTAAATAAATATAAAACATAAAACCTGTACCACTATCGGTAGGCTCTATACCTTTTCAGAAGCTTCAGATTTTCCTCAAGTAGGTTTACAGAGATTAATATTAAAGGCCGAATATTAAATATCGCAAGCCTGTGACACTAATCTATTTGAACAATAAAAATGAGGCATAGTAAATGAGATCTCAGAAATACTGGATATGTTTCTTCATAAAAAAAAAAAAAACAAAACCACAAAAGTTTTTAATTAAACCATCCAATTTAATGTTTTTATATGGCACTTTAGTTTTGAAGGTAAAGTGAGCTAGAGACAGCTGACAAAGAAATTATAACTGCAATTCCTTGGTGAAAATGTTAATGACAGCAAAATATTGTTTAATTAGATGATTGCAGCATCTGGATTAACACTCTTTAAGAGCGATGTTCCTGTGCTTGTCTGCTTCTTCACACTTTACAGACATTTTGTCATCTCTAGGTCATTAGGAAAGAATTTTTAATGATTTTTCTAGAAGCAAGTAGTTCAAGTTACATCTAATTAGATTGCAATAATAAGCCCAACACATGCAGTAGCTAAATATATACATAATTAACCAGTGAGGGCTTGTACATCACAGAGTAAAAAAGTGGAAAAAGCTAAACAGGCGAAAAAAAAGGGGGGGGAGGGGGAAGAAGTTCATCTGAATTTATTACCTAACTGAAGATGTCATTTTTTTCCACAAACCTTTAAAAATAATGCCCTTTCCACTAAAAGAAATTGCTCACAAGAATTATGGATGTAATTATTCTCCATTTCTTTTAAAAGCTGCGGCATGTAGGATTTAAAAGACTTAAAATTCAAATAAATACAAATGCAATCACATATTTAATATACTACAATTTGAAAAGAAAAACTCAGCAGAAATCAGTTAAATACTGAGAAATAGACTTGAAAACTAGACTTCTAACTAAAAGAATGAGCACTGCAACCATATTACAAAACGACTTCTTGTTCCCACTATTCTTGATCCCTTTGCAGTGGTGGGATTACTTCTAAGTGCTCTTTTCAATAAGTAATCTTTTCAATAACCTTGTAACTGAGAATAGTAACAATTACTTGTTTCCTAAATCACCCAGAGGGTTCAGTCGACACATATGCTGGTTCCATGCAGAAAGGACAATTAGCATAATCATAGCTGCTTCCAAGCCTTCAAAGCAAAAGGATCCCTGAGAAAGAAATACATAGGAGGAGGGGGAAGGTGGCCAGGAAGGCTTGTCTACACAATCAGGACAAAAACCAGGGGTAACATTGAGACTGACTGATAAGCAGCAGAGTGCAGTGTTTACCTTTGGGAGGAAAACCCTGAGCTGTAAACATGATGAAATATGCTTGAGCCAGAAAAGAGGGCAAGAAAGAGGTGAAGAGCCTGGAAACAGAATAGGTGGTAAGAAAATAGAAACTAGAGGGCCAGAGAAACAGGTTGAAACAAGACTTTACAGAGTTTTGAAGATGGAGAGCGATTTTGAACTGAAATCGCAATGAGGCATCAGGCCAACGCAAGTGAAAACAATCATATATACTTGGATAGGAAATAAACTAGAAAGAGAGATCTTTGAGAGCTGAAGTAGACAGTTATTAAGTCATGAGTACAGATCACAGCAGAAACAGTTAAACTAAAAATGAAGTGTGGAAACATTTCAGAGGCTGATGTAAAGATTAAAACAAAAGTCATAGAAAGATGGATTTTTTCCAAAGGGACACTTTGGTATTTCAAACATGAAGAACATATAGGATAGCCAGGAGCCATTCTTGTCAGGATAAACATACTAGCAAAACAGGGAGAGATTTAAGAAGAGATTCATATATTTATTTCAGTGGTTCTGTTGTTCAGAGTCCAATCAGTCTATGTAATTAACAGTATTAACGAGCAGGCAAAAGACTTCTTGTGGGAAAGAACCCACCTGCATGATGCCATAAATGAAAGAAATGAGCTGGTGTCAGAACCCTCACTTCTGAATGTCTCTCTTCAAAGGCTACTGGTTCTTGAGTAATTTCAGAAAAGGATCACAAGAAAATGGGAGTCCTTTCATACCGTTTTGTAAGAACTAAATACTAAATAAACACCATTGTAAAAAAAAAAGGAAACTACAAAGAATTAGCAAAAGATGCACTAAACCACCCTGTTAATGGACTTCTACTTAGATGAGAAGGAAAAACAGTGAAGTGACCTTACTTATCATCTACTTACCAGTAGATAATCCACATTTTTTTGAAGTGTCAAACCTCCATATTTCTGACTAAGCTACAGCTCAGATATGCTGAATAAGCCAGTAGGAGTTAAATGGCGACATGAATAAAAAAAATTTGATGCATATATTTCTCAATAGCTAAGAACAATAATATTGTTAGAGAATAAGATGCTGCTTAAATAAACAGTTATATTCCGAAACTAGGTCATCACTGCCTACATGAACAATTACTGGCAAAGAAGTTGCAATTTTTAAGAAAATATTTCTTATGGAATCTCATTACAAAAGAGTATAATTAAAAATGTATTTGGAAATTGGATTTCCAAGAAGACAAAAAAGAAAATACATGTCTTCACTTAGGAAAGGAGGTCACAAGCATACTCAGTATTCTATCTTTGCGCACAAAGTAGAAATTCCTGTATTTTCTTCTGTCTGCTGAGGGTCCTGTGTACAGTGCATATAAGAATTTGTGCCTGTTTAATATAGATGTGTGTGGATAGTTAGCAAAACAGTGTATATAACTCTTATCAAAACTAGGGCAACAAGTACTAGAGGTACTTTGCTTCCAGTACTGTATTTATGGTAGAGTTATTAGTTTTTCTAGTGCTTCATCAGAAAACACCTATTTCTTGTAAAGGGAATATTTTTGAGGAATGCTTTTCAACAGAAGACTTACAGAAAATACAGGCACAGCTGTAAAAGCAGCAGTGTCATTCAGGCTGCCTGCAGTTTCCCAGATCTCAGGCTGTGGCGGTACCATGCCATGCAATAGTGGAGCAATCAGCTTGGGGATGTGAGAACTTCTAGGCTGTCTAACATATATTTAGGTTTTGAAGCTTTCTCCCCTGTGATTGGACTTGGAGCTCAGGTGCACTCCATTGTGGGTGGGCTTCTGGTTTGCCAGGAACTTTATGATGAGATTCTTTGCAATGCCCCCAAGTTCTTAATGAGTTTTTGCAAGTCAGCTACCCAGATGAAGTACAGACTTCACTAGAATACAAAACCAGATTGATCTTCCAAAAAATAACTTGAGGGGATTTTTGCTTCTGTCAAAAAGTTAGACAACTTCAGGGTTTGTTCCAAACTGCAATAAGAAGTTTATTGTCATGTCTAGAATTGCCTGTTGGGTTTCAGTCAGTTTTGTGTGTGTCATTGGCAAGGGAGTTCAGCTATCAAGGATAAATCTGATTATAATTTAAAAAAAAAAATCACGCACTGCTGAAAGATTTTATAAGATGGTAGGTAACGCTGTGAAATGAGCAATAGAGCTTATACAGTTAACTATGAGATTATATGAACCTGTGAGATTTACCAGTAAAAGACTAATACACATAAATTTGCTAGAAGTTAAATGCTTTGAGTCAGAGAGAGACACTCGAAAGGTAGTGACCAATCTACTTTTCCAAATACAACACAAACTCATGAATACACACCAAAAATAACAAATAGTCAGTAATCCTTCAAACTTCAGCCATAGCAGGTGGTACCTAGAATGGTAATGTCAAGCCATCCTGTTGTAAGGCAGATGAATGCTACCAGATGACTTAAGAGAAACCTGTTTTGTGCAACCACCCAAAGTGTTTGGCTATAAAACATGCCCAGCAGTATTAGTATTAAACAAAAGGTCAAAAAATATTTCTTTTGAGACCTCTGAGATACTCTGAAGGAATCTCTCCAGGCTGAACTTTGTTTACTGATGAATACTTTAGTGTAAGTGTCACTGCAATTCCTAATTGACTTCAGACATAATGGTGTCTTCCAGGTTTGGATGCTTTGGTGATGTACCTAAAAGTAAATGACCTTGGAATTTTAAACTGATTAAAAAGGAAAAATAATTTTTAAAAAAATTGGCTCAGGTCTTGTGTACTCTCATTTAAAGAGTTTAGTCTCACTGCTTACGGAAGAAAAGAATACATAAAAAGCAAATTACAAGCAAAGGACTTTTCTGTCAGTATTGTATTCAACAAGGACTGAGGGGACCTAGGCTACCTTCCTAGCTCTCCAGAAAAATCCTCCAAGTCTGGGTGAGGCAGTCAGAGAGCCTCCAAGGCTCTGCCTATAATTCCTCATCACCAGAAGGGCAGCTGATGTTAAAGAGCCATGAAGCAGCTGGAGATGGGCCAGTGTCCAGAATCAGGATAGCAGCATTCACATGGCACTGTGCCAGAGGCAATAAATGCTCAGCAAGGCTCCTTCCTCCAGCAGAGAACTGCGGAACTGTGGCTATAATGCTTGGGAACCAAGCTGGTGAGCCTTCATTGGACTTCACCATATGGACTTTCCAACCCAGATGTCCAGTAGTTTCAGGGACTCCGCTTTTTGCTTCACTGCATAAGGTACACATGCCCTCAGATTTCCAACTGTTCAGTAGTAGCACTTCTGTACCACATTGGGATAATTTGATGACACATTTATTAATATCCATAAGACTGGACATATGGAAGATAACTACCATATATGCACAGCAGCAAAAGCCTAAAGGTTCAAAGCAAGCAAATTTGACAGCTCCTGAATTCTGCCACTGCCCTACTGGACAGAATGCAGTGACTGTCCTCAGACTGGTCAGTGCAATGAGTGCTACTTTTAGGTTTCACACTGACATGTATCTTATATCTGGCCTGAGGATAACCTTGAGCATAAAAGTCAAGACCAAGTAAAGATGAGAGTTGTAACACTGGAGTACAAAGTGATGGCCGGTGGAGATTAATTTGGGTTTCAAATTAAAGCTCACTGAAGTGAAATGTCTGAGGAAGGCTCTCCGTGGGCAGGTTTATAAGCAGCATGTGTGCTACAGGCAGGAATCATAATAGTAGACAACCTCCTGGAAATTTTTGTATATGGTCTAAAAAACATTTTTACATTTAAAATTACCATAGGAGAGAATACATAGAAAAGGGAAAGGTGAAAGGAATAATATCATTGTGAATGTTTAATTAATGACAATTGCCAGAAAAGCTCTTCTTTTGCCAATAACAAATGGATGTCTATGGCAGTTATTTCTCATTTTAAATACCTAATCTGATATTATACTTCAGCTCAAAGAACTAAATGAGAAAAGATGCTGTAATCTAATCATACCACAATCCAGGTGACATCTGTACCAGGCAGAATACTGTTGTTATTCTGCTGTCTAGTTGCTGTTGCTGAGAATGATGAAGTAGTGAAATTACATTTTCCCATTATTATTTCCAGACACTCTCTGGCAATGGTTTGTTGACTCTAATAAAGCTTCAGACAAAACTGTCAGCAGAGGAAATGGCAGAAGGGGAGCAAGGCACAGCCTCCACAGCAACACATGAATCTAAAGTCTCAGTGATAGGTTGTGCATTTTCTGATAAAATGTGTTTCCAAATCTATCACAAAGCTGCAGCTGAATTCTAGAGGGATAAATGTATTCTATCAAGTCACGGTGCTTAAAACTTTGGCAAACAAACATAGTATGAGGGATTAAATCATCAGAAGCCTTACCTGCTATAGTATTGAGGAACATCAAGTATTCGAAGTTAGATATCTCCCGTCTCTGCCAGCGCTGAGTCATGTTGGAGGATTTATAAAGCTGTCGGGGTGTGGCTAGAGAGATTCTCCTAGGAAATACATTTAAAGAATTATTTTTTTAAGAGTCATCTTAAATGTTAAGATGTAGGGCAACATAATTAGTGTGATTAATTTCAGATTCTCTCAGAGGCTTTTTTATGTCAAGAAGACACTATTACCTTATTTGAGAAATGGATAAAATTAAGAACTATATTTTATTTTACCACTACTACAGCATTGTAATAAATCAGAATAATATGTTGTGTTTTATTTTGTTCTGAATCTGGTTAAAAGACCGGGAGTAAAAGAACTGCAGACCTCCTGGTGCCTGGCTTGTCTAGCAGGAAGAAAAGAGGAATACTAATTTCCTGTTTCAAAGGTATATATTGAGATAAGTTCATTAAGGTGAGTGAGTGATAGATTAAAGTGACATATATTTCCATCGCATGGGTTGAAGATATTTATTATACAATTTGTGCACCTCTTCTCTGGTCAGCTATCCATGATCCTTTCCTATATCCCAGTAAGCTTCAAGACTTCTATTTATAGCCTGGTTTCTGAAAGAAACAGGGTTTACTCAGTTATCTGCTCACCTGTTCATCTATCTCTCCATAATGACTTCTGAATTGTATTTAATTCAAATTAGGAAGAGGAGCAGAAGCTTTTAAGATAATTTCCACACATTTTCTAAAACTTACATGACTGGATAAGGGAGAGAGAATGCCAAAACTACATGCCAAAGAGAAGAAAAGCAGAAAACTTCAGCTCTTCTTCATTGAATTTGTCAACATCACAATAACCAAATACTGACACCAAGTTCTAAATTACCCACTGTATATACTATCCCTGGTTGGTAAAATATAGGGGACTACAGTCAGTCTAGACTAATGTATTAAAGAAAACAAACTGTAAAAAGTAGAAACAGGCTCATTGCTCTCAACTAATTTCTAGAGAAAATAGTTCTTGCCTAAAAAAAAAGACAAGCAAAATCTTTGGAAGGAGAAAATATTCATCTCCTCAGATATATTTTTTTACAGAAATTTAGATCTTATAAGTGCATCAAAATAAGGAAATCGTTTATAACTGCTAAAAACAACAACAACAAAGAGGGTTTCCAACGTGTAGTCTGAATTTATTGAATTTAAAGAATGTATCTAGTAGTATTTCTATAGCTTGTCAAGAGTAAACAGGGACACTCAATGCTTCAGCTTTTAGTTGCACACTAAGCACACTAACTGTACTTTTTCTAGACTCTGAATGCTGAGTATTTTCTTAAAGTTATATGCAAATTGTCAAATTGGGCAGTGTTTACAAAAATGTGAACCATCTACTTCTAAAGATACATGTACATACTTCTATATATGCACTAAACTCTACTTTCAGAGAAATGATGAGCATTGGTATGGGATTGGCGTGTACAGGCACAATTTTGTGTCTAAATTGCAAGTGGGCATGTTGTCAATGTCTGCCACACTTCATGTTACAAATAGGGCATACAGAAATGACCATGCAAGTGTATTTACCCAAATAGCAGGACATAGGGTATTGCCACATTGACTAGCCTTATTTTACAGTAGACTCTAGGATGCCAAAGGTAAATGCACTTTACTATAGGAGGCAATACAAAATGTTTTAAAGTTATTTTTATTACACTTCTTATGAAACAAGTATCTAAAGAAATATTGGAATGTAATCATATTTTATATTGCATTTTATAGATTAACAATTAGTTTTACAGTGGAACTCTCAGACACATTGTTCCCAGAAAATTTTGACTAACACTACACACAAATTAGTCAACACAGAAAATAAAAATACTAAGGAGATCATTAAATTTACAAAGCATTTCTGTCACCAACTTTGTGCTCCACCCATGACAAAATATTTATGCATCAGTACAGCTTAGTAGCTGCTTTTAGACTTTATTCACAATCTTCTAGGGAGTCTCAAAAATCTAAAAACTGTCAAGTGCTGGACTTCGCATTTGAATACCTGATTTGAGCAAACTCTACAGAAAATCAAAATATACTAAAAAACATCCTTATTTACTCCATATCTAAGGTGTTTGCAAGATTCACAGTTATTTCAGCAAAGATTGGAAAAAATTATGCACAATAAATTGGTTCCATGCCTGCTTGTTTCAGCTAACACAGGAAGACCCACTGTTTTCTGTTTTGCTAAATCCACCCAACTTTGATCAAACTATTTCTCTATTCAATATGCCATCACCAATATGAAGACGCAGAAATGAATGTGCTTCCTTTGCTTCTAGAGAACCATGAAACATCTACTCAAAATGGAAACTGCAGAAGACTCTGAAGTACAATGGAATGATCCAATTTTTCAAGTTTTATATGTTTAAATGTGTTTAGAAAACACTTCATGCCATTTTGTTGAGGGATAGGATGTTATATATCCCATATGTGGAGTATAACACAACTCCTTTCAGAGTCACTTTTAATTTAGTAAGCTGATATTGAATATAGTTATGGTAACCGTCAAAATACATTTTTTTGCAGCAAAAAGTTCATAATTTGAATTTCCTAGCTTTAATAACTGGAGCTATGGTTTTCTCTAATGCATTAACAGCCCACAGAATTTCAGTGGAAGGTGCCAGCATATGTTTAGTGGTGAAGTAAGATACTGTATCTTTTACCAATTCTTTGATCTCTGTACACTTACAAAACCGTCAGGCAGCTCACAGTTGGTTTCTAAGCTTGGTGTTATCCTTATAAAAAAAGGCATCAGTAAATTGCACCTGAGGTGTTAAAACCCTCAAAAGTAGTCTGATAACAGCATGGTAAAAATGTGGATATTACCCTACCTACGTAGAATCATATGGACCTGCAGAAGTAAGTTAAAAGGCACAGCACTGTCTGCCCAGTTGTATCATTTGTCAAAGTCATAAGGAAACTACAATCAGTGCAATGTGTTTCAGGAACACTGAAAATGCATTTATCAAAGACAGACTAATTTGATTACCAAATCAGACTGAATCCTTCAACATGTGACTGATTTTAAGGATGTAATTACTTCTTTGTAACATTAGGCACAGGCTTGAACAGTTTGTTGAACCAAAGCATTAGACAGGCTGCTGGAAAAGGTAGCAAAGTGGCAAAGTGGAGACTTGCTCAGAACAGCAGGTCTGTAAGGTTTTGGGAAGACATACTGGTTCACCTGCTTCCAATACTTTGTGCCATTAGTGCATAAATATTGCTATTTCCTTCTACTTCATCAACTGCATCTTTGTTAATTGCAGGATTTCACAATGAAAACTGAAATGCACTTGAAGTCAATTGTACTACATTAAAAGTAATTTACTTATTCAGAATGTTTTCATCACTAATACAAGTCTTTATGGTACTGTATTTAACTTTAAATGACATGTTTATCAGAGTAATATCAGAGAGGAAATATTACTTACATAAATAAAACTAAAGAAATTAATCAAAACAACCAGAAAGATCTGTTTTTGTTGAAATAAAGTACAACCTAACCTGGAAAATTGGTGATAAAAAAAGCATTTTAGCATAGTAGCTCCTTTTGATTACTCAGCAAAATTTCTCTTTCTGTTAGTTATACAAATAAGCATAATTTTAAAAATTAGCGTGCCAGAGCCAACATATTCATAGGAAGGGAAACTATATTCTAACATCAACAAAAGATTAGATTAACTACAGAGCAGTTATAGAGCCAGATTTCCTCTCAATTACTCCACTGCAATCCTACTGAAGACAATAATGGTATGTAGACAGGAAAAAAAAGAAAACCATGATTACAGTGTCTTTATTGTGCACAAATCATACCGTGATTATACAAAAAAAAAAAAAGAAAGAAAAACAACTTCACTACCACATGCTAGATCCATTCTGAAGGCTAGCAAGCCCATTTTGGATTCAAATTGAACTTTAATCAAAAAGGTATGGAAATAACTGCATATTATATTGAAGCTGAAACTTTTCTAAATAATTATACATCAACAAACTTTTTCAGACAATTATTCACTGAATAATGCACAAAGGATATGAATTTCAAAAGTAAAAAATGTCACTGTAGATAAGAAATTCTGATTGAGAAATTTGCATTTTGTTTGTGCTAGAACATGTGGCCATTTCTGTTTCAGAAAAGAATACTATTACTTTCCACATAGAGACAGCAATTCCTTTAGCTTGAGTATATGGAAGAGCAATGCAAATATTAACAAGATGCACTTTCCAAATAAATGCCCCAAATTCTCCTTGATCTCAATGAAAACTTGAGAAATCTGGCAGTTTGCCTAAAAGCTTCAGCACATTCAGGAGATCAAGCCTTAGGTATCATGAGACTCTCCAGCTCATGACAGGGAATGATGTTCAGCTGGAATGAAATAGTTCTCCAGTTCTAAAAATGCTTTGACACTTCAAAGTATTTCCACATTTTGCAGTGGGATAAAACAAGGACAATGTGAAGTTTTAGTTTGTAGGAAATGACTTCAAGAAAGAGAAAGATACACCCCAGACATTACACTGATGAGTAAGTCACTGGCTTTTGACCAAATCAAGCCAAATGGATGTCTGAACCCAAAGCACCATATTTTGTGAATTTCCTGCTGCTTCCTCTCTCCCTTATATTTATTTATTCTTGTTTCATTTTGACCAGAAGTTAATCCTGAACATAAAAATTTTTTCACCACATTTCTGCTGATACACCCTCAAAAACAATTTTGGGTCTGAACAGACATTTCTATACAAAAATCCCCTAAACAACAACAACAAAAAAACAAATAAAAAAAATTCAGGTGGGAAATTTCCCCCCTCCAACTAAGTGAAGTACACATGAAGATCATCTTACATATCACTGAAATAGAAATACATTTATAATACAGGATTTCAAAACTTCCAGCCTTATTTCTGGTCATAGGCTGATTTGATACTGATGTTGAAAATCTCTAAGACTGAACCTTAGTTGGTCTTTCTAAAATATATCTCCTTCTTAATTTTGGAAACAGAAGAAGAATAATGCATTACTAATGTATAGAAGCAATTTGGAAGTTGCAAAATAGCCACCATGCTGATAAGCAGTTAAGTAAAATACACACACATTCATACAGAAAAAATTAATTTACATTCAGCAAACACAAAACCTAGTCAAGTTTAGTTCCATATCCTGCATAACAGTCAAAGCAAGGATGAACATTTACCTATAAATTTATAAAATCTGACTGGAAACCAGACTTTGAAGAGATAAGGTGTAAGTTTTTTCACTGGAAGGTACTTATTTCCTGTAATTGGAAAAAAAATAATCTAATAATCTAATTTAAAATAATTTTACTTCTATCTCATACTAATAGGCCATATAGCAAGTAAAGTTTATCAAAGTAACCTTAAGAAGGAGAAAATCTAGAGTTTCATGGCAGGAATAATGTTCTAGGATTGACATTAAAAAAAACATCAACTTTATAAAATAATAAACACAAAATATACTAATTATTTTAATTAAATTACCTGGCTTGTGGCAAACCATAGCTGGTTCCTACTCCAACACGTGGTAAGCTGTACACAACTTTTTTCACTGTTGCTTGGTCAGGAAAATTAAACATAACAGAAGCTAAATGAAGAAAAGAAAATACGGTATAGTAAAACATTTGCAGAAGTCTGTTTCTCCATCTGCATATATTTTTCAAATGCTCTGATTTCTATTTGGGGAGAGAAGTCAGTTCCACTTTTATCCTCCTGGGGATCCAAGGTACAACAGAAATTCCTGCTGTACTTCATAATTGTGTATAGTTAGCTGGTTAACGTTTTGGCATTAACTCTCCCATTTTGCAGAAGATATGAGCGTTGTTTATTTCAGAGGAACCACAGCTTACTATTAACCCATATAGCCTCTTATTCAGGCTGAGAAGTTCTCCAGTTGTTGGCACAGCATTTGGTCTTCTAACTGGTGCATTAAAACACACAGGACCAAGGAATTGTTTAATTCCTTCCCCAGTTGAAATCAAAACTTACATCTAAGCTCCTCAGGGCAAAGGACCACTGACACACCTCACCAGCCACCAACCATTCATAGTAGCACATACAGAAAACTGAGTGGATCTATTTATTTATTATCTGGTACTTTTTTACTTTAACTCAGTTTATAATTAGAAAAGGAATTATCCCTTTATATTTTTCACTAAAATAATTATGGAGATTGAGAAGAGGGGTGAGACAATAGAAAAAGCAAATTTCCTATCAAACATCTGAAGAATTTACCAATTGCAATGATGTGGTTTTGCAAATAAATCTCCCTGCTGCAGAGGAAGCAGTGAGATTGATCTATGTGATTGATTTTAACACAATTTGCACTGAATATATGCAAGAATAAGCATTATTGAACAGATCTAAGCACTTCATCGAAGGAAGCACTGAGTTTAAATTCTAAGACAATAAATAACACACAAAATAACTACTAGCACAATTTTATGCAATAACTACAACCTACTTCTGTTTGCCATAAACACTTCCAAAGCTGTGTTCTGGAGAAGATAACGTCTTGAAAAGACAGCCCGAATCTCGCTGAACATCCATTTTCCATGGAGGCCTTCAGTATAGGCGAGGACCTTTAAAGAAAGTCGAGGTGACAGCTATTAGCTGGACTCATCAACAAAATATTGTGTAAGAACACAGGAAATTTTACCCATCAATGAAGTACAGTTAAGTTAATCATATCTCTTTAACACTTAAAACTCATGAGTTAAAACATGAACTCAAATGTTTTTAAGAAATGCAATGAAGTATACCTGTTGTTAGAAGAATATTAGTAAGTACCATAACCTGATATTCCTAAAACTATTTCTCATAAGTCACATCAACTTCTTTTCCTCAAAAAACCCCCCAAACCCAAACTCTACAAGCAAGCACAGGGAAATGGACGCAGTTGCAATCATGCTTAGCTGCATTTTCTTCCAACAGTGTGCATGACATCAGTAATCTATCAGATAACAGATTTACTTCTGAGACTGTCTTATGCAAAGTACAACCAAAATTATATAACTTGCTATTCACACCCTGTTCAGGGTCATAAATTACAAGCCCCTCCATTCCATTAATAAATATAAAAATTAGCCAGAACAGTATCCAATAGTCACTTTTCTAAAGTTATTTACATTCAATATCCCAAACCATGAACAAAATTTAATGATTTGTAATTTTCCATTTTAAAAATAATGTGAAAAAATTTTAAAATAAAATAGTTAAAAATTAGCATTGCTTTTCCAGTTTGACAGTTTCTCAATTGAATGTATTGATCTAAGACTAGATATTAATACCTAAATAATATTTTTCACTTTTCTTTCAGTGTTCAGGATGTTCAGGAAAATAGGAAAAAAAAGACACAATTTATTTAGGTATCAGCTTTATCTCATCTGTGGATTACCATTTCATCAGTATCATGCACTGTAAAACAACCTTTCTCCAGTCTTTTTCATTAGATGGAAGGCTGCCTTCAGCCCTCCACATCTGCTCAGGTGGGTTATGCCATGACACTCCTACAAGGAGTCAATTGTCTGGAATAGGGACCCTCACTACACCAACCTGCATTTCCCAGGCTCTTGACTCTGCCTTTGCCTAGGCTGCAGTCACTGAGAGTTACTGCCTCAGTGAAACAAACACAATGAACACCTTCACTAAAGAGAAATGCAAAAAGGTTTCAGACTGGAGAGACTGAATATCTCTGTTCTCCATTAGGTACATAGAAACTGTCAGTACACCAGCTTGCAGTGCTCTATTCATTCAGTTGAGATCTTTACTCTCTGTAATCATGACCTACCCCAGCTTCTGAACAGAGAAATGTTAGGAAGACCATATGCTGCTGCTGTCAGTGATCCCTCATGCTTAAGGTAATGGGAATTGTATTCCTTCAGTTTTTTCACCGATGCAGTTTCAAGTTAGCAACATATCTTCATATATGAAAAAGCTAATTTAAATTTGTGCTCTTGGTGTACAACCTTTTTCTCATAACCATGTTGAGTCTATTTCAGAGATGACAGTAACAACAGCAATAACACAAATGCGCTTCAGCACATAGAAGCATGTTAACATGTTCAAACGTTAATTCTGTCCCTGATGGAAACCGGTCAGAGGAACACATTCATTCCCCTCTAATGTTCACATTAGAATAAATTGCAGACAAAAATTAGAACAACGCTGTGGCTGATGGCACTGTTTCATTCAACTCAGCTCTCCACCCTAATTAAACACACCTTGGAAGAAGGTGAGGGGCTTGATTTCTTTGGAGATACCTCAGATACATGCAAGAAACTATATGCTCCTTCCATTCAGTCACAGGCCAGTTGTGTAATACTACCTCATAGGCTAAACTCTTGTAATGGTTAAAAATCTGCACCTTATTTTTACTTTGAACTCCGGTAGATCCCAAGGTATCTTTGTGTGTGAGTCTTCTAGTATCAGATAACTTTTTCTTGTGTTGGTAATTACAGACTGGATCCAGTTACTGCTTAGCTTTCTCTTTGATAAGCTAAATAAACCAAATTTTCCCTGTTTCTTTTTTTTCATTGAGATCAGATGCTAGGATACAGCTGGTATCATGTATGTGAAATTCAGGTGGTTAAGAACAATGACTGTGAAGATTTAAGCACCCTCCTTCTTTGAATGTATTCTGATGCTATCTGATATATAATTTTTGTAAATTCACAGGTTTTTAACATATGGAGGAGGAAAACGCTCAAGTTTAAAAACCTAAAATACGAGAACAGTCTCTTAGAGAGAGGAGTTTAAATGTATGTAGGTGTAACCAGATCTACAGCAGCCAGAAGATTTTCCAAAGAATTAGTTTCTTGACAAAACACCATGCTTTGGGATATCACTTTTCATGTAAAAAATATTTCTAGTTACTTTTTTGTAAAGAATTCTATGTATTAGCATTTTAGATGATTCACAGTAATACATTATGATATATTGATATATATCACAGCTTAGTTATTATAGATCAACACTAAATCAATCAATCATACACTGGTTGCTTTTTACTCCTTCCTCTTTTTAATTAAGTATACAGCAATTGTAACTACACAGAGGTACATTCAGCCCACTATGAAATGAATGACTTAAGATAGCACTCCAGTACAACAGCAGAACAGATAGGAAATCAGAGGAAAGGAAGGAGTCTATAATTCAATTACTGTCCTCAATTACACTCTTCTTAACTGTCTATTAGTTCTACAAATATCAGATTATCATTGCCATTATAAAATAATCTCAATTATTTCAGTATTTCTGTTGTATCAATTTCCTGTCTAAGATATACTACCCATTTTTGCCATTCTCCATAGCATTCATCTAACACCATTTTCATGTGATGCATCAAACCTTCTGTTATTAGATATCTACAATTTACAGCAGATATAACTGACATTGTTTCAGGATTCTTTCTTGTTGTTATAACAGCCAAATTGAAGTAATTCAATTTTTCTGAATTTGAATCCTTTAAAAGGCTTATATAAATTTTTTTTTCTGCCAGAATGATTTTTAGCGTTTCATTTTCTCATCTCACACAAATTAAGTCCTGGCTATTTTACATTTTTTTACAGACTGTATGTATTATATATGTCATTATCTTAAAACATGGAAACAACCACTTCATTAACCAAAAGACACTGAAATTACGTTACCTAGTAATCTGAAGCCAAAATTACAATTTGCTTCATCCAACATTTCGTTCTTTATAGTTAAAGTCAGTGCTCCTTATCTTGATAGCTTTATGAGTTTTTCTCCTAAAAACAGTCATGAAGACTTTTTGTCTAGGCCTGTTTTAATGGTTGAAACTTCATGACTAAGCACAGAACTCTAGATATATCTCAGATAAACTGAGATAAAAACCAATCAGCCAATACCTACATTTGACCCCAGCACACTTTTCAATTTTAATATTAGCTGCAGCTGTTTGGTTTAAAGCACATTTTGCCTTGTAAAACCTTTTCACTGGCTCAGGAATATGAGTATATTTTAAAAATATCAATGGGTCCATGGGCCAGA
Source organism: Neopelma chrysocephalum (assembly GCF_003984885.1). Taxonomy (NCBI): domain Eukaryota; kingdom Metazoa; phylum Chordata; class Aves; order Passeriformes; family Pipridae; genus Neopelma; species Neopelma chrysocephalum. The sequence goes on from NW_020897702.1 coordinate 1,795,312, forward strand.
CAACAAAAATTTGCTAGGATGCATTGCAGCAAGACGAAGCTCCCACCTAACAAGGGAATAAGAATTCTCTAAAACTCAGGATTCTGTAATATGGAAAAACATCTATTGGTGACATTTATTTAGATTAAATTAGTAAAGCAGTGTGGGATGCAGATGAAAAGCTCTACAGAAGAGAAGCAGAACCATTACTGCAGTGCTTTCCTACTTGGTTCAAATATGAAGGCTTTATTATTTTAATTTTATTTTGATGTAATCAAGATTTTTTTTTTCAATTAAGAGTCAAGACATTTTTAGTCATAAATCTATATCAGTAATTATTCAATTATTTATAATTAACTGCTAATTAACAGCTGGAATTCTGAGGTATTGCATTAACCAGAAAACTAGAAATACTGCTAGTGTGCCTGATAGATTACCTCCACAGAAGGAACACTTATGTATTGAGGCTTATTTTTGCTGCTTTATAGCATTTCTTAGTATCTCATAGCACCAGACACAGCATGCAAAAGGATATTCTGGCCCTTTTTATTGTAATTGTTTCTGGAATTGAAATAATCATAAAATCAGGTGCTATTAAAAAACCAAGGAAAGCAACCAGTACAAGTACTATTTATTCTCAGTTGCTAACTACATGGTATGAACAGTCACTTCTACATACTGTTGCAAAGAATTGTTGCATACTTCCTTTTTTTAAAAAATAGCTTTTTTGGGTGATTCATTAATGCCTATGTATGTGAATTGAGGTTGGCCGATACAGGTCTGGGGGGAGGGGGCAGGGAATTGGAAAGGGAGCAGAGGGGAAGTGCTTTGAGCGGATCATGGTTGTTCTCCGACTTGCGGGTGGGAGTGCAGGGCTGTCCCATGTGAAACATCGCAGGTGTGCAACGCGCCTGCCACTTGTGGTGTCACAGTGGGAGAAGAATAATAATCGTCAGGGTGGAAAGTGGGTTCTTTTAGATTGATGGGGACCCCAGCCAGGCTGGGGTCTTGAAAGGCACCCTAGCCTTGACAGGTATGGGGGCCCGAACGGTTGGTCAGCTGATTTATTTGTTTGTCTATTTACCTATTTACTTTTGGCTCACCTGTGGCTACTGCCCAGGTTCGGCATGTTCTGGATATATTTTCTCTGCTCTGCTACATCCTGAAAGGGTGGGCAGGACTAAGGGCTGCTCCTGGTTGTCCCCTTATGATGGTATTTAGGTAGGTGTTAGTAAAGTAGGAATTGTAGGACTTACCCAAATCGTTCTAACAGGTAAGTAGCCTATGTACCCCCCCCCATGTGGTTGCGAGCTATGCTGGCGAGGGTTCATGCCCTCGGTAGGGTCGCCCATGCCAGACAGGTCAAAACCATAGGACCAGATTCACTTCATTCTTGGGCAGGATGAGCTCATTAGCCTTCCGGCAGTCATCCTAGGAGAAGGACAACTCTCATACCAAACCCGGGCAGATGGAGCTCGCTTAGCCCTGGAAGGCCATCCATCTAAGAGAAGGTCACTCTAATCAAACCTACGTCCTGAGGACCTCGCTGCCACCGTCCAAGCTTGCTCGGCCCTGGCAGATGAACCTCAGGATTAAAGGGTGGGTTCAGTTCCGCGCATACTGCATCTCACCTAAAAAATCCATTGCGCAGGCTTGAAGGCTTTACCCACATGCAAAAAGTCCTGCAGCGACGGGCGAGGGTCGAAACGGTAGGTGAAAGGTGCACTGGGAGCCGCAGACTCAACCCTGCATGCAGGCGGTTCAGGATATTGGTCATTTGAGACTGACGGAGATGAGAGTCTCTTGGGGCAGCACCCTGAACGACCAAGCAGCCTTTTCAAGGACAGCACTGCTTGCTCCACTCGGAGAGGGGCCTAGAAAAGGTGGCCTAAACAAAGCTCATCTCCACCTTCACCCGGTTGGTTAACCGCAGACCAACGGGCATCTTCTTCCAATGCGGTCGCACAAAGAGCAAAAGACAAAGGCATGCACCTGCCTCCAAAGGTGTACCTAAATTAACTCTAGCATGCTGGAACATCAGAACCATGCTCGATTCTGCGGACAGCGGACGTCCTGTGCGTCGCTCTGCCCTAATTGCCCATGAGCTGGCCCGTCTCAACATCGACATAGCTGCTCTCAGTGAAGTTCGCCTTCACGAGGAAGGCAGCCTCAGAGAACATGGTGCCGGTTACACACTCTTTTGGTCAGGTAAGTCCAGAACCGAAAAACATCTCTCTGGTGTCGGCTTCATGATCAAAAACTCTATTGTCCCTAAACTCGAAAATCTGCCGACAGGTCACTCTGATCGCATTATCTCCCTACGCCTTCCACTAAATAACAACCAACACGTTGTCATCTTTAGTATATATGCCCCAACTCTCCAAGCTGACCCTGCTGAAAAAGATAAATTTTACTCTGACCTGCGCTGCCTTACCCAAAAGGTACCAGCAGATGATAAGATCATTATCCTTGGTGATTTCAACACCAGAGTAGGCAAAAATTTTGAAGCATGGAAAGGCATATTAGGCAAGCATGGCGTTGGAAACTGCAACGATAATGGTCGACTTCTGCTAGAATTCTGCGCGGAGCAACAGTTTACCATTACCAACACTATCTTTCAGCAGAAAGATAGCCTAAAGACAACCTGGATGCACCCCAGATCTAAGCACTGGCACCTCATTGATTATGTCTTGGTGCGACGGAGAGACGTCCGCGATGTCCTCCATACCCGCGTGATGCCCAGCGCAGAATGTCAAACAGACCATCGGCTTGTGCGCTGTAAACTCAATTTCAATCTCAAATTCAAACCCAAAAAGGGCAGTATCCCAAGGAGAAGACTCCAAGTTAACGATCTCCAATCAGCCACAGTAAGAGAAAGATTCCAGGCAAACCTTCAAACTAAGCTTGATAACCATTCCACAGATTCTGCAGATTCCTCTCCTGAAGCTATTTGGCACCATATTAAAAGCTGCATCCTGCAATCCTCCGAAGAATCCTTAGGGTTCTCCCTCAAGAAGAACAAAGACTGGTTTGATGAAAACAATCATGAAATCCAGGAATTGTTGAGGAAGAAGAGAACCGCCCACCAAGCACACCTTGCACTGCCATCCTGTCCCACAAGAAAAGTAGCCTTTCGTCTTGCATGCAGCAAACTCCAACAGAAACTCAGTGACATCCAGAACAAGTGGTGGACCGATCTAGCTGCAAAAGCTCAACTTTGTGCAGATACAGGGGACCACAAAGGATTCTATGAGGCCCTCAAAACAGCATACGGGCCTACATACCAAATCCATAGCCCACTACTCAGTGCAGATGGTCAAACGCTTCTGACAGATAAAACCTCCATACTGAATAGATGGTCTGAACACTTTCAGACTCTTTTCAGTACCAACCGTGTAGTCCAAGACTCAGCAATTCAGTCCATCACACAACGACCGGTGAAATACGAATTGGATACTGCCCCCACTTTAGGAGAAACCCTCAAGGCCATACAGCAGGTGAAAATTGGCAAGGCAGCTGGGGTTGATGGAATTCCACCTGAAGTCTGGAAACATGGGGGCCTTGCACTCCATGCTAAATTTCATGAGCTTGTGGTGCGCTGCTGGGAACTAGGCGAACTACCTTCAGACCTTCGTGATGCAGTCATCATCACCTTATATAAGAAGAAAGGTACTAAATCAGACTGCTCAAATTACCGTGGTATTACTCTGCTCTCCATTGCTGGCAAAATCTTGGCAAGAATACTCCTGAACAGACTAATTCCCGCTATAGCAGAAGAAATTCTACCTGAATCTCAGTGTGGCTTCAGACCCAACAGGAGCACCACAGACATGATATTTGTTCTCAGACAACTGCAAGAGAAGTGTAGGGAACAGAACAAAGGTCTCTTTGTAACCTTTGTCGACCTCACCAAGGCTTTCGATACTGTGAGCAGAAAAGGTCTTTGGCAGATTTTGGAACGTCTAGGTTGTCCCCCCAAGTTCCTTAAAATGATCACCTCACTTCATGAAGATCAGCATGGCCAAGTCAGATATGGCAACACACTTTCTGAGCCCTTTCTAATAAAGAACGGCGTGAAACAAGGCTGCGTTCTCGCTCCTACCTTATTCACAATCTTTTTCAGTATGATGCTCCAAAGGGCCACGGCAGACCTCGATGATCAGGACGGTATCTACATTCGATATCGTACTGATGGAAGCCTATTCAACCTAAGGCGACTGAAGGCCCACACTAAGACCCTAAACCATCTTGTCCGGGACCTGCTTTATGCTGATGACGCCGCCCTTGTCGCTCATACAGAAGCAGCTCTGCAGCGTTTAACATCCTGCTTTGCAGATGCTGCTGAGCTCTTTGGGCTGGAAGTCAGCTTAAAGAAGACAGAAGTTCTCCATCAACCTGCACCTCAGGAAGTCCTCCATCATCCCCACATCACCATCGGCCAATCAGAACTCAAATCAGTCCAACAGTTTAATTACTTAGGCAGCCTCATCTCCTCAGATGGTAAGATTGACGGGGAGATAGACAATAGGTTAGCGAAGGCATATAGTGCTTTTGGAAAACTCCATAAAAGAGTATGGCGTAATAAACACTTGAAGAAAGGTACCAAGATCAGTGTCTACAGAGCCATAGTGCTGTCTACTCTTTTATATGGTTCCGAAACATGGGTCATCTACCGCCACCACCTGCGTCTCCTAGAACGCTTCCATCAACGCTGCCTCCGCACAATCCTGAACATCCACTGGTCAGATTATGTGACCAATACATCTGTTCTTGAACAGGCAGCAATCACAAGTATTGAGGCCATGCTACTGAGAACGCAACTGCGCTGGGCAGGGCACGTCTCCAGGATGAAGGACCACCGCCTCCCTAAGATCCTGCTTTATGGTGAACTTGCCTCTGGCTGCCGCAAGAGAGGAGCTCCGAAGAAAAGATACAAGGACTCCCTGAAGCAACAACTCAGCCTTGGGCATATTGATCACCATAACTGGTCTACTCTGGCCTCTAACCGGGAGGCCTGGAGACAGTCCATTTATAACGCCGCTGATGCTTTTGAGAAAGCACGCAGGATCACTCTTGAGGAGAAAAGACAACGCAGAAAGAATCGAGCCTTGCAGAATATACCATCTAAGGAGTCTTTCTGCTGTGTCTTTTGCAACCGGACTTGCCTTTCCCGTATTGGCCTTTTTTAGCCACCAACGCGCTTGCAAGAATAGTGGGTAGAGCCCTTCCCAAATCTTCGTTCGCGAAGCCTAGCCATGATGATGTATGTGAATTGAATCTGCCATTTTCAGTGCTAATTCACCATTTGTCTTTTAAAACCAGATTTCTGATTCAGGGTATTTCAATTCTAACCTGATTTCTCAATGAAAGTATCAACTCATACTTTTAACATTATTCAAGCTTTGTTTATATCTAATGCAAAACACGTATATCCATTAACATGTAATATAACTTTGTTGATATGTTCTGTGGGTTTTTTTTTTTTTTTTTTAAATTTCTTTTCAAAACACTAATTCCCTGATTTCCTTCATTATTCACTACCTTTTGTACTAATACTATCAAAGGAGCAGTAAGGGACACGGTTGCCTTGTACTTATCTGTAGTAGAACTGGTTCATTTCAAAATTCCCATAGATTATTTATTTTTCAAGTCTGAAAGTGATCCTCAGAGCTTTCTGAATAAAATAGCCATTTCCAGAAATTAAATGCATTTTCCTTTATCAACAACCAGAAAGACTTGTAAGAATACTGTAATTTTGGTACTGAAGACACTTTTTCATTTTATAAAGACAGTCTGGTTCAGCGCTTGAGTGCAGCTACTACTATCCTTAACTTGGATGCCACTATTTTAGTTAGAACATCAAGGAAAAGAGCTTTGGCATGTCCTTAGTGTAGACATCAAAATCCCATCTATCTGTTAGATGGCTCTGCAACCTGGCAACATGGAGTATTGTCTTTGCCACGGGGTAGATTTCATTTTCTTTTTCCTCTAGAGATGCAAGAAACTTCTATGAATTTATCCTTTTTTCTCCTTACTTTACCCCTCCTACTTCTTCAGCTTTAATAATTTCAGAAAGCATTCACTCTGTATTTGAACAGCTTTGTCTTGACTAAGTAAAGCCTTATGGGTTGCTGTTGCGTCTTTGTAGCCCAACTCAAAGAAATGCTTCATACTTTTCTTTGATTCAGAAGTTTGGAGACATGCTTAAAAATACCATACTGTATATTCCCATTCTCCTCCTCCATCAGTCCAATTTAATTTTATTATTTTTTTCAAGTCTATTTTTCAGTGTTTTAAGTGTTCTGAATTATGTGTGCAGGACTGCATTTTTCATCAAACTCAGTATGTCTTCTTTAACACTGCCAATTTTAGATACAACTATTTTATTTATGCACTAACTATATTCTGTGCCTTTTTTGTGTTTTTATTTTTTTAAACTAAGCTTGAAAGTTGTGTTTCTTCCAATACAAAATAAGCCCTTGTCATCTACATATACTGTGGTCTCTTGGTTTGAATAGGATTTTGGTTTGTACTTCATTCTTCATTCACCATCACCAATTTCTGGAAGACAGATTACCTGCAAGAGCAAACTGTGAGTCTATCTCATATGTCTCAGCCTTGAGCAGAAGAAAGGAAGAAGTCTTGGTTCATTTGAGTTATGCTGAAGTCCCTAAACCTATGTTACCAAAATGAACAAAAGAAAAGCAGCCTTGCTGCTCCAGGTTTTCAGGTCAGGAGCTTGCACACAGATTTTCATGGCAGACTTTTCTGTGAACACAGCTACCAAGGAGAGAAGACAAACTGTCTGAAAGTCTGAAAGTCCCTTGTCTGTCCTTGTCAACCCTGAGGTTGAGAAAGTGTTTTTTACAATGAAATTCTGTTCTAAACTTAAAAAAACCCAAAAACGTATATTTTTGTTAGTCTGACACTATCCTCCTCCTGAGAAATAACCAAACATTTGTGATGGGCATGAACTACCTGAAAAGTTCTGCTTGGGTCTTATGCCTCCATATTGTCTGGTGGAAACTGTATCTCCTGCTTTTAAGTATACTGTGAGTTAAGAGGTTCATAATGAAAAAGCTGAAATCTGATTTGTTGTGTCACCTAATCTTTTTTGTATATGAATAAGCGGAAAATAATAATAATAATAGATGCCAAGGAAAGGAGGAAAAAAAGACATTATCATTGTGGGAAATGCTACTAACCTTTATAGTTATATTTGAAATAGCAAGCAAAGCCATGCTTCAGTCACAAAGCAGCAGCTGATTTCATATTAACCATTTTGTAACATCCTAGTAACCATAAAAACCACTGAACTTACCTGGTACATTCCCTACATCAGTGTCTTACAGGATGCTTCCAAATTTGCAACCTCAGCACTTAAAAGATGCCTGCCAAGAATCATAGAATTGTCAAGGCTGAAAGAGACCTTTAAGATCATCAAGTCCAAGCGTCAACCCAGCACTGCCACTGTAACCCCTAAACCACTAAACCATATCACCCAGTGCCAGATTCAGATGCCTCTTGAACATCTTCAGGGATGGTGACTCTACCACCTTGGGCAACCTATTCCAATGCCTGACCACACTAACAATGAAAAAATTTTTCCTACTATCTAATCTGAATATCCCCTGTGTCACCTTAAGGCCATTTCCTCTCATGCTCTCACTGCAGAAGAGACTGGTAGAAGAGACTGGCCCCCATCTCACTACATCCTCCTGTAAGGGAGTTGTAAAGAGTGATGAGGTTCCCCCCCACCCCGAGCCTCCTCTTTTTGAGACTAAACAAATCCAGCTCCCTCAGCCGTTCCTCATAAGACATGTTCTCTAGTCCTTTCACAAGCCTTGTTGCCCTTCACTGGACACACTCCACGGAGGAGAAAACATGGAGGACTTCACAAAAACAGATCACAGTGTATGGATATTCTTCAGAGCGCTGTCTAGAGCCAACTACAGAAGTGTGGTTATGCATCTGTTCCAGGTACACAATAGGTATTCATAAAACAGTTTGGCATCATTGCATGCTTTTAGAGGTTAGAAACATATGAAAATGATTACTGAAAATTATTCTTTCCTGTCAGGGATTTGGATTTTCCATCTTCAAGAGTTTTCTAGCATTGCTATTTGCTTCAAGGAAAATGTGAAATTCTGAAAGCAGATCTTCATAGGTTAAGAAAAATGGCTCCCATGCACATACAGCAAACCTTCTCCAGAACAATATAACAGTACAAGAGCTCACTAGAAGTACATGGCAGACTGCACGATTCCTTCATGTATTCTAAATACAGATTGGGATGACAGACATCGATGGCATGGAACCAGACTCTTAGGGTTTATGAAATACTATATTGAGTAGGCATTATATAATTTCAAAATTTTTAATGAAGTACTGAGTATGATCAACTTTCATATTTAGCAAGAAAAATAAGCATACACTGTAACGAGAGATATATCATGTCAAGATATGTAAGCGTAAAAAGAAAATACATTTATTAAGAAAATATATTTATTAAGAAAATATCACGTAAGTTAAAATAATGAAACACCTTGTATTTTGCTTTTCTAAAATGGGAAACTGAGAATGGAAATAGAGAGAAAGGGTAAATCAAATTAATTTAATGTCCTAGTGTTTCATTGACTTCTTACTACTTTTTCATACATTTAAAACCACTGTAAGGACATCCCCTCTGCCTCAACTCCCATAGTCACACTGGAGTAAATACTTCTAAAATTTCATCAAAATACTATGCTATCATTTTTTCTTTGCACATTTTGGTCTAGTAAAATGTTCTCACTTTCTCTTTACATTAAGGTCTCTTTTCCCTTTCTTTATACCCTGCTTCTGTGTAAAATGTTTCTTTATTTGTAAGTCCTAAAAGCTTTCCTCCAAGTAGATCTTGTAATGCTATGCTCTGCAGGATGAGCTGAGTATTGTGACATTATAATTTCTCAATTCACATCAGTTTTAAAAACCTTTCTTAAGACTTTTTTTTAAAATAAATATTGGCACTCCTGTTTCGTTTTTCTCCTCGTCTTCAGGGATATAAAAAATGCAGATATTATTTTTGTGGTTTTGGGCTTTACTTCCTTGCCAAATATTCTCAGCTTATACTTCTACTTCCAATATTTTTTTAAGCTTTCGAGAGGCCCCTTGTCTTGAAACATGAGGTTCTGTTCACCCAAACCTTTTCTAAATTTGATTTCTCTGGTCAGCATACCACTTCAGTATCTATTAAAACAATGCCCACTCAGCTGAAAGCAATAGACGCTCTTATTCCCACACTCATTTTCAGTCATCCGAAAAATTATTTGAAGTTGGTCCATTTGAAGGCCATTTTCCTCTTTTCATTGGCAAAATGGTTTTGCATGTTATGATTTTGTGTTTTAGGCAAGAAATTGAAAGGATATTGGGATTTTTTGAGAAGTAGCTGCAATAAAGTAATTAGTGTTAAAAAAACCCTGCTCCTAGCTATGGAAATGCTGCTGCTCAATGTTAACATCCAGATCAAATAATCCAAACAGAATATCTTATGTATTCTAAATGTATTCTTTCTAACACTGATTTTGTGAAACACAAATGCATAGTTTTAAATATAAGGATAAGTGCTGCCGACATGGGAAAATATTACCTTTGTGATAACAGAATTCTAAATAATAATTATTTTATCATTGATTTTATGGGCATTGCACATCTGTGTGCCTTTGCCTGATTTCCTTCCTATGCAACATGCAAACAAATAGTCAATTTAGGCAACTCATGAAATTCCAGCAATAGACTGACATTCCTGGGAAGAATAGCATCAGGAAGAGGTAGTATTAGACATTATCAACTTAGAAAAGGTAGGCAGAGGCCTTTTTTAGGCTCTACTTCCAGATAAAGGCAACAATTACTGTTCTAAGCAAAGGTTTCATCTGATTTAAGGATTTTAAACCAGGAACAAAGCTGATAATGATTGCTGGGGCAACAGTACATGTGGAGAAGCAGAAGACAAATTCATTCTAGTGCCATAGAAAACTGTGTTAGAGCACAGCTCGACTCAAAATACAGAGATTGAGAAAACAAATAATGGTGCAAAATCCAAAGTGGAAAAGCTCAATTAGTTATAGTCAGCAACAGGATTGAAGCAAATTGTGTCAGTTACCTCACAAGGTTTAAGATGATTTTTTGTTAACTTTGGCACAATGGGATGCCAGACTCAAGTCTAGTGAGAAATGCTAACAGAACTGTTGATTCCATTATCATTCTACAGCTCGTGCTCAGAGAACAACCCAAACAGGCCAGTGGTGATCTCAGTACTTAGACTCAAACTCCTCTGAGCAATTCTGCCCCAGCAACACATTCAGTGAAATGCAATCAAATTATTTCAATTAGAACTGCGAAAATTACATTTTCAGTTGAGTGGGCATGCTAAAAAAGACATAAAATTGACATGATCTGAGTAAAAACTTTTTTTCTTTCAGGAATAAAAATAGAGATCTTTTTCTGTTAGTTGGTTTATTCTCCTTAGCAAAAGTAAGGCAGTGGAAAGAAAGGACTCATAATATTTACAAATTTGATAAATGCTTGTAACTTGAAATCAAAGTGGGACATTTATTCATTAAATAGTTTTTTGACAGAAAATGCAGCTTTATTAAACTTGAAATATTAGTGAATTTCTTGTATTTCATAGAATTTGTGAGGCTTTTAGCTGAGAAAAGTTGCAAGACTAGATTCAAACACCAGCATGAAAACAAACAAGTTTTGTGTTGCCTAAAGTGAGAAGTTTGGATAGGCACTCAGATTCAGTTCCCTTCTAACTCAAAGATACGTGAACCCAAATGACACCCTTCCCCAACACTTTCATCTACTCCACCTCACCACTGTGCTCTCAATGAGCAGCTCACAGTTGGATGAGTGCTCCTAACTGGTTCGGGATGGACAGTGCATGAGTGAGTTGCCACAGTTCTGTGTTGCCCCAAGGAAAGGCAGAGGGAAGCAGCTCCTGGCAAGCTCCTGCACATGTACAACAGGTTAAGCAATAGGAAGAGAAGCTCTCTGACTTCTGTCACGTTTCTGCAAGGATTGCAAAGTAAGCATTGCTCATTGGTCATAATTTGTCAAGACAGAAGGTGACCTGATCTCTTCAAACATAGGGAAGAAGTGAAACAAGGCTCCTTGGTTTCTGATGGTTTTGACCGTGCAATTACCAGAAAGGACTAGAAACTCGTGTTTCTCATTGTATCAAAAACTGTGTGGCCAGCAGGACCGGTGAAGAGATTGTTCCCCTGTACTCAGCACTGATGAGGCCACATCTGGAATCCTGTGTCCAGTTCTGGGCCCCTCACTTCAAGAAAGACACCGAGGTGCTGGAGTGAGTCCAGAGAATGGCAACGGAGCTGGCAAAGAGTCAAGCTGTGCCAGAGGAAGTTCAGCTTGGACATCAGAAGGCATGTCTTCACAGAAGGGGTTGTTAAACATAGGAAAGGACTGCCCAGGGAGGTGGTGGAGTCATCATTCCCTGGAGGTGTTCCAGAAATGACTGAACGTGACACATAGTGCCATGATCTAGTTGACAAGGTGATAATTGGTCAAAGGTTGGACTTGATTATCTCAGAGTTCTTTTCCAACCTAAATGATTCTGTGATTCTATGTTCTAAAATTGTGCCTTTGGTGTGCTTACTTCATCCTCAGGATTACTAGTTTTTCTCTTGCACTAAGGATAAGTCATAGGACTCAGCAAAAGTAAAAAAAACTGTAGGAATAATTTGAAGAATAAAGAATGTATGGTACCCCTAAGTATGTGACATGTTCTTCCCCAAAATAAAGCCATCATAAAATTCTCTAGATCTTTTTTTTTCCCCAGAACTTGCATATATTTATTCAAAAGTGCAATGCAATTAAAAAAATGTATAAATGCTCAAATGTACCATATCAGAAGTCCTTCACATTACAGTAACTGAAGGCACTATAATTGGTCTTAAGAAAATTCTAAATATTGGGGTTTTTTAAACATTACCCATTTCCTACTAAATGACACGTAGAAAGATAGTTTCATGTCCCTCTTTTTATAGATGTAAATTTAATGTCATACAGAAGATATATGGAAGCATCTTGGATTTTAACAGTTTCACATTTGATTTATTCAGTGCAGAATGCATATGATTTAAGATCTGTAAGAGGAAATAGAATACAACTTTTTTTCTACTACTAAGCCTAACTTTGTAAGTTTCTGTTGCTGATATCTCTTCCTATATAATATTGATCAAAAAACAGTAATATTTGTTTTTAACTTAATATACAAAAGCTGTTTCATTAATCTCAACATTTAGGAATATAATCGGAGCAATTTCTACTGCTGAAATTTTAGTAAAATATTTTAAATTAATTTTTATAAGTTAAAAGAAATACGTTAATTTATAAAGTGATATATTATACATCTAAAACATCCTCACCATCCCCAAAATTTCTGCATTACATTTTGTAAAATACAAGAAAAATCCTCAAGAAATTCAAAATTCTACAGCTCACAGAATCACAGAACGGGTCAAGTTGGAAGGCATCACAGTGGGTCACCTGGTCCAATCTCCCTGCTCAAACAGGGTCATCCTAGAGCACATGGCACAGAACTGCATCCACTCAGCTGTGAAGTCTTGGGTATGGAGCACCAATGACTTCTGGAAATCAGTTTGCTTGGTGCCAGAATTTAGAGCAGATTCAGGGTGACTCTACATTATGTCAACTTATAGTGTTCCAAAAGAACAATTACACTATCTGTAAATAATGGTGAACATACATCAAAGTATCTTAATCCTCATAATATATTGCTGTGCCAAGTAATACTTTATCAAACCACTTAAAATGAGCTTAAGACGAGTTTCTTTTGCACTGCTGGAGAGAACAAGAAATTATAGCACTGGGAAAAGCCTAATTCACAGCCCCAACAGCAACCAAAATTCTACTGTACTTTTTATTATTATATATGGAATATTATCTAATATTACTAAGTCTGTGCAAGGAAAGAATAGCAAAGTTTCTTCTGAGAATTTTAATTTGGAGTGCTTGCTAACTGCCTGCTATAGTTAACTATTAATTTAATTAGTTTGCATTTCATTTTTTCTTATTTTGCTTTAATATTACAGGAAAAGTACGTATGCATTCTGTACTTATTTTAAAGAGCTTTTTTTTATCATTAGACACTGAGAAAGCCACCCCCTAAAATATAAAAATATAAAACCTGCAAAAATTAGCATATATCAAATGTAACCTGCATATATAAATTCCATAAATGATTTTTATATTTCTCTCAATAAATGGAGCCATACTTACACATTTTTTTTTGTATGTGCATTCTGTATATTCTATGTCTACTTTCCCATAGTTAACTATCAGCTTGTTTAATTTCAGCAATGTAAATGTCAAAATTATAGATAATTACAATATTTGGGGGGTTTAATCCTGTACAAAAAATTCTTGTGAAAACTAGGAAGAATATGAAGAGTCTACTCAGCTGGCTACCAAAAATGGATTCTGGGCCACACGTGATGTCTGATGTCTGCAATAGCTAGGGGAAGTCCTAGAGCAGATCTGATATACAGTTCCCTCCCCTTTGAATTTCTAGCCAACTGGAATGCAAACCTGCATGTCATAAATTTGGGCATACTCACAGGCTTTCCTGTGGTGAACTCCAGGTTCCCAGTATGAAATTACTGCAACACCACCTGCCAGCATGTAGAGGTACTTTGTGTGAATATGCCTCTGTTTTTATCTACTACAAGCTGCTCAACCACAGAAGGTATTTAAATTTTATGGACTTCTGGGTACTATGCAACTATAAAAAAGTGTGCCAATCCCAGTCAAAAAGGATTCTCTCATTTAGCCTCAATTAATTTCTTCTTAACTTTTATTTAATTAAAAAATATTAATAAAATGGGATTCATCTCAAGCTTTACAAAGAAATTAGATATTTCCACTTTTTTAATAGATTACAACAGCCAACTATTCAAATTCTGCTGTTAATCTAGATTCTTATCTTTCTTTTTTTGTGAGAAACAGGCTAATTACTTTAAGGAGAAAATAAATGCTATTAACTTGTATAGACAGATTACTGCCTGTATTGTGATTGGTTTAATTTCTACTGCCTGTGCTGTGGTTGGTTTAATTTCTACTAAGTCTGGATTTGATGCATATCACATTCCTTCCAAAGAATACAAGCATCCGATGTAACAGCCTATCTCTAATAGACTCAATTTCACAAGATGCATCTTTTCTTTGGGGTAATTAAAAGCCAGGAAAATTAGTCATGTAAAAATGTGTCTTAGCTCTCTAATATGAAATGCTGTCCAACATATATTAATATATTGGAAAATATGCAGTGATCCTCAGTTTTGCGCTATTATTATGAAGTTCCTTCCTTTTAGAGTTTTTTGCATGTATACACATTTGTAAGACAAAAATCTAATCCCCCCACTGTGCAAAACCATAGATAAATTGCAAACTGTTATTCTAAATGTTATATGACTATTTTTGCCTGTTACACATGAAACAAACCATTCAACAACAATAAAAAAACCCAGCCAGTGGACACATAGGTATGGAAAGAACCTAGTTTTCTCAGTAAGAGAATCTATAATGAAATATTTGCTCTTCTTTATTAAGGGAAGTAATGATGAAACCAAGATAAAATAAGTCCTCACTCAACTTTGTAGCATAATGATGCGTTACTCTTAGAGCAGTCTTAGAGAGAAAATCCAACACATGCCATTTGACTGTTGCAAACTAATCCTCACTCTGCTTCTACTTCTTTCTATGAACTGTAATGCAAGGTCCAATAGACAGCCTCAGATACATCTCAGGTCCAGTACATGCTTTTCAAACTTAATCAAGGGAATATAGAAATGAATATAAAAAGATGAAAGTGTCTGTGCCTTTATACATATTAAAAAAAAAAAAAAAAAAACTGAGGGGGGAAAAGTGAGATGTTTCATAGGGAAGGTTAAGTCTGATGCTAATGCTTATTTAAAATGGTGACAGTCTGAAGTAGTGAAGCCTTGCTGGGCTGCTTTAATTTCTCCCTGGAATAGCTCTCTCCCAACCTTCGGCAGCACATCAAAGTCTCTGGAGCTCAATTAAAATTGGATTATATTGAAATGCTCTATCTATGGAACTGTGTGCTCACTAACACTTTTCTTTCAGTAATACTCCAGATGACAGTTGCCCATCCCAATTTAAACAGTTGTCATAGAGACCATGAACTAAAGCAGCAGTAACTAACAATAAAAGGAAAGGTAAGTGCTAGGATTTCTGTGAATGAAGGGCTTGGTTTCCAGCCGCAGCGCTCACACTGCAAGCAGCTGAATGCAGAAAACATAAAAGGCAGTAATACTCTCCTCACTCCTAAGCAGAGGGGCAAAGTAAATTAAATAATAAATATTTTCCTTTTTTCCCCAGTAGTTAGCATAGTGTTTTACATGCCAGCACGTGACACTCCCTAAAAAAACCAGTAGGCAACACGGGAGTCAATCTACAGTCACCAGTTCATTAATTAAATGCATTAAAAGGTACTTTATAATTGCAACAGAAAAAAAGCTATTGTCTTTTTCTTTTCAAAAATTTTACAGGAGATTCTTTAATTACAGACGATGTACCAATCCTTTGTCTTTATGATAAAAATCTAAAGTGAAGATCTAATACAAATCTGTAGGAAATTCAGAGTCTGAACCCATTTAATTAACACTATGACATCCAATATGTGTAACGCGTTCAAATTGTTTTACTACTGGTTTTAACTGTTTTATAATCTAACCATGCAGATTTTTGATGTACTGCACCAAAGCCTGACAATACCATTGGAAAACTCTGTCAGCTTCCAAAAGTCCCAAAATAAAATAAACAGCTTATGTTTCTGGCAGCACCAGACAGCAATGCATTTAACAGCATAGATTGCTAGTAATGATACTATTTTCTCATGTAGATGGCATGTTTCTGGCACTATAAACCTCTTAACCTTTCTTGTAATTGGCTTATTGAGACTCCCAAGGTTGTTTTTTGTGCCATTGGGCTGATCACCATGGAAATGAACACTTATTGCTGTTTCACTGTAGTGCTCTATTTTTCTTCCAAGCCCTTCACAAGCATTCTCCCTGCTCTCCCGGGAAGGCAGTGTTAGGATTTTGAAGCAGCAACAAGGCAGAGTGCAAAGAGTGCAGGCCAAAGGGGAAGAAAACAAAAATGTGTCAGAAAATCTAAAAACCGCACAGATCAGAATTTGTCAAAACAAGGCCTTGGTTTAAACCAACAAGAAGGGCCCCCACAGCTTGGGCCTTGACAAAGCATGGCCTTTTTTTTTTATTATTTTTTTCCACTTCATTATTTTTTTTATATATTTTTAGCCCAGCTGTAGGAAACACCATCTAATGAACCTGTCTGGGGCTGCTGTCCCCATCCTGTCAGGCATGTCAGGAGATGACAAGCACTGGGGACAGGCCGCCGCCAGTCACAGACAGGCCTGCCAGCTGGAGAGTTCAGCCCCAATCTAATCACGCCACCAGAAAATAACTTTCACGCTTGCAGCCTGACAGGATGGGCTCAAGGAAAAGAATAAGAAAAAAAATAGGATCGAAACAATGCTTTTTGTTTCAATTACAAACCTTTTTTGGTGGGGGGAGGGAGGAGGGAGGAACATTTTTTTAAAGCTGCTAGCACTGCTGCTGGTTTCCATTAGTGGAACTGTTTCTGTCTTTCTTTTTTAAAAAAAATAAGACCAGTACAAACATTAATGCCAGCAGTTACAAAAAAAGTGAAAATGAGACAGTATTTGTGGTACCTGGATATGCTTTTGCTGCATTTATTGCTATGTATACACACTCTTTTCCAACATATATATAGACATAAATTTATCTGCAACCATTGGTGGAGCTATTTTCACAAGAATGTGTGAATTATGGTATGTGTTCTTATTATTTCAAAGCAACTGGGCTCATTGAACATTATATCTCTTCACAGCCATCACTCTAGGGTTCATATTATCATTTGGGCAAAAACTGCCAAAGTACGAATGGTGGGGCTGTTTGTGCTCCTGCAATGGAAATTAATATTCATACCGAAGAATAGCAATTTAAATAAAAGTATTAGAGCCCTCAGCCTCAGCATAGGTGATTCTTTCCTATTTACCCACCTACCATGAAGAACAAAACGGAAACCTTAAACATGTATCTTCAATGGGGCTATAATGAAAAGGTAGTAGTGTACTGGTAGGCATCCTGTCTTTCTCATTCAAAAATTGCCAACAGAGATTTCCGCTCCAGAAATTTGATAATCAAAAATTGCTAACACAGATCTCTAATCCAGAAATCTAATAATCAGTAAATCCACAGAAAGAGAGGCTGAAAATTATTATTTAAAAAACCTCAAAAAAGTAGTTCTCCCTACAGGCATTAAATCAGATTATTAGGTATAGACACAAATAAACTTACTTAAAAATATACATTCAGCTAAAATGAAAATGCAAAGTGTTAAGGATGTGTCTCCTATCTACTCCTAAGTGTAAATCAAAATATATTTATCTTCTGGTGTATGTACCTTAATATGTACATCTTAGTAAACAATTTTCATTATTTGGAAGTTAACTGGAATGGAAAATGAGTGGTTCATGTAGTACTTAGTAATTATTTTAGGAAGAAATTATGAATGAGCATAGGCTCATCTAATCCCTATAAAATAATAAGAGATGAAGATTTGTTGTTACATCCTGCCATTCATTCACTCTCTGCTGACATTATAGATGTCAGAAAGTCTGTTTAAAAGCTTGCTATCTCTATTCATCTTTCTTTCTGGCATGAAATACAGACTATAATAATCTTGTCAAGCCCACATTTAGACACTAATTCATGACCCTCTGCTACAATTTAGAGAAAATTCATACATAACTTTTAAAACAAACTATGACCCCAGACAGAAGGGTAATATCTAGATTCAGCTGCCAAGTATACGCTGACTAAAGTCTCAGCCACCCTGATGTTTCTGTATGAATGAGATGGTCCAAACCAGTAAGACTCATTAACTTTCTTTTTTAACCTGAGGACTAATCAGAATTATTTTTTTCCATTTTGAGGTATTAGGTAGGTATTCACCTACGTATAATCTTACTTTTCTGGAAAGAGAGAAGGAATAATCTCTTTCACAATTTAAAGACTACAGCTAAAGCTGAGAAAAATTAAAAAGAAGTTGATGCCAGATGCAGACATCACTGACTACGCCAAGGAGAAGTGGTGACCCTCGACCTGCCAGCAAAGCCTAAAACTCCCCATCAGGGATCCAGTCTGCAAACTTATGCAGCAGGATACATAATGGAGCTGACCATTACTCAAAATCTATCTGTAGTCTTGAAAGGACAAACTCAAATAGAAGAGGGTTACTGCATACATACAAATGGAAACATCTCCTGTGAGCACTCTAGGCACAAATGCACCTCTGCAAGGAACACAGTTACTACAAATGTAAACATAGTTCAACCTACAATCCCCTAGCCATCTTTAAAGTCTGAAAAGTGGGTCAGTAGAAGCAAGTGAAAACCTGTTAGTATTTTGATACATGAGCTAAAAAGACTGCAAAAATCCTCTAGAGAAGAGGAAATAAGAAAAATGCTCAGGATTTTTTTTTTAAATTATTTTGATAAAGAGAATGGAGAAAAATATGCTTATTATTAGAGAAACAAAGGTACACCATACTGGTCATGATGATAGTAAACTACCTGCACAGGTCTGCCTGTCAAAGGCATAGATTGACATGAAGGGGAATTACACTTATAGATTTCCTATCTCCTATATTTGGTTTATTCATATGACTAGTTACAGATCGATGTTATGTCTTATCTTTATTCACATATAGAGAGACCAAAGAGACACACACAGTCAACTCCTGTGATTTAAGATGGGGAAACATCGTCTAATATCTCACACCAGTTGGGTCAAGAAGTGCTACAGAAAAGCACACCCATATGAAATGCCAGAAATTTCTGCTAGACAGAATGCAATTAATAAAATTGTAATTTTCTCGGAACATCAGCACTACCACCTTTGTTCATAATTAAAGGCACTGCATAAATTTTAAACCTCTTCAACTGAAAAAAGCTATTCTGTTTTAAAACAATAGCAATAAATACATAAATAAACAAAACAAACACACTGATTTGAAAGACCATTCCTACAGATTTTTTGCTCACAGACAGTATCTTTCTCAAAACCACCATGTACCACTTTAGCATTAGATTATCCAGTGCTGCTTTATGGTGATATTATTTAATTTATTTCATTCACGTTGAAGTGGAGAGCGTTGGCCTCTTGACCCCAATTTTCACTTAAAGAAACAAATTTCTTTTTTGCAAACTAACTCAATTTTTCTCCTGTCAACCTTTAGCCTCACTTTAAAATATTAACCTTTTTCCTATCATGATAAGCATCCAACATTCTTCTATCCAAATTTAATGTTAATCACCATATCTTATGATAATGTTATATTCACTTTTAGCTACCTCTGTCAAGCACACAGAAGTATTTTAAATCTATACATCCTCTTGGAATGTAGTAGTACTAGAGCATTTTTGTACATGCCAAAACCATAGAATCCCCCTTAAAAAGCATTATTTCTTCTGTGTATTTGCAATTTTCCCATTTTATACTCTAAAATGTTAGCTAAAAGATGTGTTTCTCCTTTGAAAGAAGACCAGGAAACAGAGACAAGACTGAGTATACACTTCCAAACAAAATGGAGAGCAATGCAAAATTACCACAATCATTTGCCTTCCTCTTCATTAGGCAAAATGTAGATAAAGCAGAATTAGGGAGAGGAAACCTGAACTCGAGGGAATTTTTTCCTAAATGTATTTTGATGCCAACCCAGCAAATTAACTGAATGAGCTGTGACAGCATTGCTGACTGGCAGAGCAATCCATTTTATATAAATTACTAGAAATAATTTAAAAATTTAACACTACAGAAAAATATATGAGGTTTTTTACATTGTCTTTCTAGAAGCAGCATGTAAATAAGACATGTTAGCTATCATAAATATTAATACTGCTTTTTGGACTTGTTTTCAAAAGTATTGAGTAGTCTTGACAGCTGTTAACTTTGGAAGTTTGAAGCAAAATCTGGAAATACTTCAGAAAGTCCAAATTTGTTTTGACACACAGGTGCCTACTATCAGGAACCTATATAATGACCTTACTTGCTTGTCCCATGAAAGAGTATTTCACCCATGTATAAGGAGCTGCTGAGAAGAAACACCTATTTGCTTTAGGAGGAAAAATAGATATTTACATTTCTCCTACTTGGTATTAACCATTTATCCTTAAGAGCCTGTGGTATAATTCATTTGCAAGACTGTTAAACATAAACAAAAAACAAGGCCATAATAATTTGTGAAATACCTTAGTGAATGAAAAGAGTTACCTTCCCTTTGGCCATTTCAACCTTCCAATGCAAAACACTGACATGAGTCTCCTGCATCATTTCATTGTACCACATTTACCATGGAGAATAAGGTGGTCAAGATGCATTTTTAAAAAAATCTA
This sequence comes from Neopelma chrysocephalum, assembly GCF_003984885.1. Taxonomy (NCBI): domain Eukaryota; kingdom Metazoa; phylum Chordata; class Aves; order Passeriformes; family Pipridae; genus Neopelma; species Neopelma chrysocephalum. Next base: position 1,815,839 of record NW_020897702.1, read on the forward strand.
GTGAGATAATTATTCTTGGAAGTGCTTATTAAAAATCAATTGGTTGCTATTGGAACAACTTTCACTGACAGCAGGAAAATTTTGGGTACTTTTAATATTTATGAAAAAGCATAAATGGAAAATGTCAACTAGTTCCATAAAAACCCAAGCACTTGAAATACTTTTTGCCATTTTATAGTGGAATGAATCAACAAGCATGACTTTTCAAACTTAATGTTAAAAATTTAGAATATGGGAAGTCTGTCTGGTCCTGCTGGGATCTTTATTTATGACGCTGAGCAAAATATTCCTAAAAAGATTCCAAATTTGTACAAGTTTATATCAAATAACACTGTGAAGTAACATTTTCCTATCTCAGTACAGATAAACTAAACAGATCCCAACCAAAGAGTAAAACAACCTATTTTATGTGAAAATATCACTTCTTGTAAAGAGGAAAAATCTGCTTATGGCTAATTACTGTCCCAAATGTGTGGGAATCTGACAATAATGAGCTCATTTGTCCACTAGAGGGCAAGAAGGTGGGAAATGAAAAACACTTAACTGAAATATTACGTCTCAAAAAACATTTAAAGTAAAACTCATGATAGTATAAACCATAACATAATAGGAACACAGTTAAAGTTAGCTGGAACTTGTATTCTTAGCTGTCCGAATTTTCTTCAGTGATAAATGACCCTGTTTGATGAGGATGATAGTACCTCCATGCCTCCAGAACCCATCAACATCCAAGGATTTTCATGAACATTGAACTGCAAAAGGTTTGATCAGAATTGCAGAACTGCTTGATTTTAGAAGGACTGGGCCTTATCCAAAATCTACTGAAACCGTTCCATGTCCATCCACTGATTTCAGTAGCTTTGGATTGAAAGGGACTGATCAGAGAAACATCATTAAAAAGTGGGGGGAGCAGCACTAAGCACAATGAAACAGAGAAAATGAACACATCCCTCTATTCAAATAATTAAGTGATAAAAGAAAGAGAGGGGGCATTGGATAAACAAAAGACACCCATAATATCCTGATCTTTTACAGTATTGCTTGCATTCTGTAAATGCACATCGAAAAGTGGTGATGCCACAGAATGAAGGCATCGCTATGTCTCATCAGGATGTCCCTCTGGTTCCCCGGGTGAGGGAATTCCCTTGGCAACTACTCTTCAGTTTAGTATGAACACATCAGTTCAGATACTTGTCCAAAACTTTCCATAAAGCCAGTTTTTCAGAGCCAGTGGGTTCCACCCTGCTTAGTTCAGCCCATGTATGAATAGCTTGTGTGCAAAAGAATGAGATTTCTTTTATAATGATGAGTCAAGCAAACTCATCTGAGAATCTTATTGTCAAACTGGATTCTTTCCTGGTTGCACATAATCCCCACTAACTGTAAGCCACCTGAAGCATATGCAACATGTTGACATGGTAAAATTGAGGTGTACAGAATTTTCAGTAGATTGGTAGGTCAAATAGAGAAAAAATGCAAACTTGTTTTTGTTTGCATTTTATCTGCAAAGCTAATTAGATTTCTTTGTGGCTTAGTTTAAAATCAGTCACGAAAAAGTGCACTGTGCTCTTCTGAGCATCGCTTAGTTACAGTAAAATAAAATCTCTGGAGGACAAATGCTTTCCTCTCTACCTCCTTCCCCTTTCTAACACATAGGCTCAATAAAGTCAAACAAACATTACACTGAGCAGTGACGGGACAAGAGGAACACAACTAGATTCCCACTTTCTCCCTGATTCTTGGTCTGTTTTGCAGGGCTTTACTGCAAGACATTACACCGCTGAATACTGGAACAGAATAGGCCAAGCTAGGTGAAAAGAAGGGCCAATTGACCAAATGTATTCTCTCCCTCAGGACAAGAGAGGTAGGTGTTAGGAGCGGAATCTTTGCATCCTTTTATAGAGCCAAAAATGTACTATGTGTTTTGGAAAAAGATTTTGCAGATATTAAGCAGTCTATCCTATGGTCAATATATTTTTATTTAAATTAAAATATTAAGACTGGCAAATTGAAGACTGACATGAATGTCTCCGATCAGATATCTGTGCAGTCTGAATTTGCATTAGCAACAATTGCTTTGAGCATAAATAGGAAAATTCACAAGGGTTATCTATTATTGACAATGGCAGTGATTTTAGACTTTTCTGCATGGAAACTGTACTACATACTAGGAACTAGTAAAATCCACAAAAAGGAACATGAATGACCTATCAGGCACAGAAATGTGTTCTGCATGTGAGATGACCCAGTTTCTAAGTTACATCGTTCAAGCAAGTTATTGTGATTAGATATTGTGATAGATCTATGCTTGAGATCTTGTAAATTACTGAAAAAATCTTTGTAATGAACCTGAATAGTCCTCTGGTCCTGTGAGGCTCCTCGCAGCATCATTTAATTCCTGGGCAGCACAGCATTCACACTGCTGAAACAACCATCTCATATTTTTGTGCGAATATATCAAAGCATAACTTTGAACAAAACTGCTATTTACCTTTTTCACCACATATTTATCAGTGATAGATAAATCTACTGCAATACAGTGCAGCCCCCTCCCAGTGTAATCCATTACACATGAGGTAGCAGAAAAAAATCCTTCTTCCCCAGTGCCTTGGTTTCAGACTATGCCAGTGAGTAAGCCTGTGCTGTTGACCTTAGCTATTCTTTTTGAAATCCTGTATTTGCCCTTTACCGTATGAGAACAGTTCAGTTTAAGAAATGCACAACTTTATGAAATCAAACCAAAGTTTTATTTCGGGAAACAATAACCAATTGAGGTTTATTTCCCTCCACCCTTCTCCTTTTTTCTTTCTTATCAAACTGCAGGTTTTCCTCTTTCTTCCTTAAAGTTCTACAAAAACTTCCTTTTTTTCCCCAACAGAGAGCAGATGAGAAATTAATTTCTTCCCTTTTCTTTCAGTGTCAAAACTTTGGAATAATTTTAACGACTTAACAAAAATAAACAACAACTGTTTACTTCAATAAAATGTTATTATTAAATAAAGACAGAAAAGAAAACCAAGGAAGCTGAATACTTCTTTAATTTTTGAAGGCTTAAACCCCTAAACGCATAATCTGAATACAAATAGTTATATGTTCTTAATTATCCAGGTCCCTGACATTTCTTTTTTAAATTAGAATGTACACAGAGTAAATGTCATTATAAGGAGAAAACTTTCTATATCTGTACAATATTTGAATAATTTTGAAAAAACTGTATTATATATCAAGATTTTGAAAAGAAAATTGAATAATTTTAAAACTACATTCTGCAATAAAATCAGCTGCTACTAGGAGAATGTACAGAAAATAGGGATGGTAATTGAAATTATTGACCCAGTAGTAACTCTCTGAGTAAGCAAAACTTGACTTCGATGGGAATTATACTTAACACTGCAGGGTTGGTCTGCACAATTGCCAAATGACTTCCTGTTTCTTCATCTTGTATATTAAAACCTGTAAAACTTTGATGCCTTGACATAATTTTACGTTGTCACTAATGTCTCAGGACACTCCAGCTTGCCTTTGTGCTTGGAAGAAGCCTTTCTGCTGACATCTATTATGTACAGTCTGCTTCCATTCGCAACCGTGCAATGCAAACAATGCGTAGGGAACGACCTGTTCAGTTCCACACCACTGACAGGTAAAACTGCTGAGCTCAAAAGCACAATTAAAAACAGTAGCTGCAATAAAAAAAAGAACATCCCACCAGTTTACTGCTCTGACCACAGGAAGACTGCAGGAGTAATAGCCGTTGTGTGGTTATGGAAGCAGGGAGGTGACTAAAAAGTGCCCTGTCAGTTTTTGGCTCTGTCTTGCCAGATGCATTAAAATGCAGCCCTGAGCAATTTTTTTTTTTTTTTTTTGTCTGGAATTTCAGGAGCAGAGAGTACAAAAGAGCTGATGAGCAATGAATGCTTCACCCTTCCTCAATTAATCTTGTCTCTCTACCTTTGCTTTTGCTTTCCCTCTACATGAAGGTAATAATGACACCCTCATCCATTATCCTTTTATCCCTGTTATTCTCGTGAAATTGCTTAATAATATGTTACAGATTCGTCTTCACTCACATAATTCTTCCTGTCATTTGCAGTATATCATCCTGCAAACATACAGCCCACTTTCACTGGCCGTTCTTTGAAGATTATTGTCAGTGACATCTTCAGGATGCGTTTGGAATCTGGAGCATCATTTCCGTTGCGATGGGGAATTACACTGACTTATCTGTCATTGCCAAAAGCACAACAAGCAATTCAGTGTTAATGCAAAGGTAACACAGGTTTTTATCATGCCGCCAGAACAAGAGCTCTTGTAAATTTATGCTAATATGGCCCTTTTATAGTTTAATAACCTCCTCCCCTACTGGAAAAAGGGGCACATGCACATGCACGAGCACACACATACACACACACATGCACCCACACATGCTGGTAGTTTAATAATCTGTGTCACAGTGTGGTAGGTAATTTGTAGCTGATCCTCTTGTAATTATTTATTTTAAATCTTTTTATTAATGCTAATCTTTTATAGTACAGCGGATCTCCAGTTTTGTTAGATACATAGAAGTCGTAAGAAGCAACTGAACAGCACCTATTTCTAACAGCAGGTATCAACCTAAATGGTTCCCATCATATGAATTCCCTATTTCTCAGGAAAATAATAATAGATCAGTTTTTTTGATAGTTGGGTTTGGGGTTTTTTTGCCTTCCTTTTCTTTTCTTTTCTGTGAGGCTATGCTGCTGATTCCGTTTGCTTTCCTTATCAAGAAATCCACAGTACTACAAATGAGCCCTTCTCCCTGATCCAGGGTGGCATTCCAGAGGGACCCTGGCGATCCTGCCTGCATGCCAAATCTGACAACACATGACAAGCCAGTCGGCGTGCAGTAATTTGACTAATTATACCGGATTAGAGCATATTAATGCAAGCTGTTTTCTCCAGAGTTAATGACCTGCTGACTGGGTTCTGTAAGGCCCCACTAGGTCTGCAGACAGCTAAAAAACAAAACCCTGCTGTCTAAGCCCTCGTCATTTCGCATCAGCAAATGAGTATATCAAACTACTGAGCAGCAAAATTCAAGCGACATTTTGTGTGCTACAAACCAATGCAGCTTTCCCTAACCTTCCACCTCAAGGGTTTCTTTGATATAAAATTAAAATCTACTTTTTTCTCATTTATTTCCTTCCTGCAATGCAGAGTCCAGAAACGGAGGAGGATATGTTTTATTCTAGATTTTTCTCCATTTTCTTATCAATGAGCAGAGGGGAGAGAAAAATAACTTATGGTCACTATAAAACTGCCATGTTATTTCATTATTATTTTAACATCATACATTTTTCAACAAATAATTAAGTATTATAAACAACTTTATGAAGTGATGCTCTCAAATTAAACGTGTTTTTCGGGAGGTTACGACCCTTGAGAAAATTACTTTGAGACTGGGGTTTTTTGACTACTTTTTTCTAGCTGAATAACTTTTATATAAAGACTGTTAATAAAGACTTTTATAAAGGCTGTTGTTTTAAATTATTTTAAGTGAATGAAAAATATTTTCCAAACATGAACTAAATTATTTTAAAATATTTTAATTTTAAATTTTGGTTTGTTTTAAATAGAGTTTGTTAAGAACACATTCATTTTTGAAAAATATGAAACAATTAGGCTGAAATTGAAGGGTTTTTTCCCCTCAAGAGCCATAGATAACCTTTACAACATGATGAGGGATTTGCATGTAGCTGTAGTTTGCATGTAGAACCTACAGTGTAGGTTCTTATATTCTGAAATGTAGAATCATCTTTTTCAGTTAATGATTTTAATGTATATATAAGTAAATTATTTTACTATTCAAACACTTAAATCATCCATTAGGGAATCGCAAATAAATTCCCATGTGGAGCTCTTTATATGCACAGGTTTGTGTGTTCTTATTTAGAACCTGGAATATTTCAATACTCCACTGAATACTGAAAATATACCCATTTAGCATAAGCCAACAGTTACTATTTTCTTTCTTTTTCTAATGCTGTTTTTTTAAACACATGCATGTATTAATTTCTGGAATAACTAGAAATATAAAATCAAACTCCAGGTACATATTTCTCAAAATACATGCAGAAGTGGGCAAATGAATTGCAGCTCAGATGCACATACTTCCAATATAAATCACTGATGCAAAACATCATAAATACATTTATTGCAAGGAAAAAGTTAGAGTTTCTGTTAGCACCACACCACCTTATCATTATAATTCTGCATATATATTTGTATCTTATGTCTCATGAAGGACTAATAAAAAACATTCAGTACATAAGTTATATACAGGGAACTAAATATTGTGCTTATGCCCACATGTAACTCAAATGGAATTTAAATTTACCATAAATGAGATCAGAAGCATACTCATTTAGCCCATAAAGTCTTTGAGTCAAACTAAACTTCACAGAGTCCACTATCAAATTAGTTATGCTTTGCATTTGTAAGCCAGAAGAAATTGGGCTATTTGTGGCCTGTGCTTGCAGAAAGCATTCTTTCTTTTCAGTGAGTAAAAGAGGGTCTGAAAAACATTAGTAGTGCTATAAAAGTCCTAGAAGACTAGCTCAATCGGGAAATTGGTAATGGGCTAGAGACCTTAACTCTAATTTACCAGACTACATACAATAATTGAACCAAATCCTGGTCTTGCCTTTAATTACCCTAAGACCACTGCTTTGCCCTTACCCCAAAGAGCCTGAAAGTTATCACCCACAGGCTGCCCTTCAGTAATCTATGGAAAATGAGATGCCCACTGCAACCTGAAAGGTTGCACAGCAAAAAGGCACCACTACTCTGGCATTCTTGTTGGCATTCTCGGCAGAGGACTGGAGGAGTGAATGGGTATGACGGCTACTAAGCTGTCACCCTTAAGGGGGATCCTTCAGGTCATGGGTGAAGCATATCAGGAGGGCAGTGTGGGAAAGGCAGAACTGTTGCTGCTCATGCATAAATAAAGGAGTTTGGTCTTCAGGGCTGTCAATCCAGCATCTTTCAAGAGAACTAAATTCATTATACACAAAAAGTGTAGATAGCCCTTCTAAAAGGAATAAAGCTGGCATCTGATACTCTTCTAAACAATAATGTAATCAATTTGATATTGAAGTTGCTTTTACAGTAAAACTAAGTTTAGTAAACAGTTTTGTACCTTAGCAGTAAGAAGGTAAAACAATACAAACAAGGTATATTAGTAACTTTGTTACAATAAGAACCCAAATAACTTCATATTTCAGTATAGATAGACATTATGTTTTACATCAACAGAGAAACATAAGAAAATATATATGTGTAAGAAGAAAATATAAATTTTAAAACGAGGAAAACATTTGTATAACACTAAACAGCAGTGAAAATTTACATACTGATACAGAAAATCTCAAAGTTTAGACTAGCAGCCTTTAAAGCTTCATTGCTTTTAATAATTTATGGAGTACAGACTTACTGTAAGGAAGAAGAAAAATTTAATTCCTAACATTATGTAAGTTCTGAATCTGTTTATCTAAAATTCCAACCTTTGGAGCTGACAGAAATTTTTAGGCTCTACTTGAACAGCCTGATTACCATTCACACCTTCAGATCTCTGTGCACTGGCATGAAATGGTGGTTGAGTGATCTCCTAGAAACTTACACAAATGCATAAATCGTGCTGTTGTCTTTCCCCTTATAGCTACATAAATACTAGTAGAGAGGGTAGAAGGTTTGTGACACTAAGGCCTACTCTGCTAACTTCCCAAGAGCTCAAAGGTTGTATCTTCTTTACATACAAATGTCTATATGTACATTTGTAAAACACCCCACTGAAATACAGAGAATAATTTTATTTTTTTCTCTCATTGTGTTTTGTGGAAGATAAACAGGAAATAATTACTGTAATGTTCGCCAATCATACACCCACTTTTCTTTCAACCTGTAAATTCTGTCATTGCAGCTGTGAAACCTGTTTCTTTTTCTTGCAGACCACTTATACAACAAAGCATATAAAAAGGAAAAAAAACCAAAACCATAATAAAAGGATCTAGCAGGAAAACAAATAGGACTTTTATTAGCATGGGAAGGTGTTCACTAGTTTCATTTTGAAGAATGAATAAAGCACTTTTCAGCCTATGAAACACAAAATATCAGACCAGAAAATACATTTCATGTTACTGGACTTATTTCCTAACCACTACAATTCATTGTTTTAGTTTGTTAAAATTTTGTAAAGGGCATCTCTCCAGGCTGCAGGAAGTTGAAATTATAAAATTAAGAACCATCCTGAAGGTAACCAGGCTAAGAAAACAATAAACTGGTGTGTGTTGAACAGATACACATTCAAGAAAACATACGTTCCAGTCAGGAAAACGTACTACAAATCAGTGATGGAAGCTTTCTTTAATATTAAAATATCTGGTGACACCCTATTTTACCATTAAACAGTACCTGGAATACATGCTTCTAGAGTGAAGTGACTGAGTTCTCTTGGACTAAAGAAACTGAGTAATAAAGAATGAAAATCTGTGGTATTCTGAATCTCATATTATCCTGATCCTCTTGGATATCTAGAGCTCAGAACAGCCCAAATATCTCCAAACAGATTTATCATACAATTCACATTCACTTCATTTGTGATACTAACTTATGTAAAAGCCTTAAAAGTTGGGGTAACAAAGGAAAAAGCCAAACCAAAACAAAATACACACCCACACATCATTTGTTACTGTTTGAACTCTCTCGTTCCAGAGTTAGGCAGTGGTTTTGAGGAAACAAAATCACCACAGGAGGCATGTGTTATGAAAAAGACTTGATAGTCAAGATTTTTATTTCACCAGTCACTGTGCATACTGGAATACAAACAGAAAATACATTCTCCGTTTGATAAAGAGGTTGACAGAACAAGTTTTAAATTATTTCTTGTTACTTCTATCAGACACATCATATTAATACTTCACTGAGAGCTGAGCATTTTAAAAATGTAATTATTCATGAGTGTCCAAACTCCTAAAGCCAGCTATTCCTGTCTAAATGTAAGCAAAGATCTGACTGACTACAAAAGCAGACTACATTAGACGCAATCATCATTTATTATGCACAGTTTACTGTTGAAGGTAAATTCTCATCAAATGACATTCAAGAGAGAGGTCAAAAGTTTTTTTAAATTTATCCTTTAAGGGGCATTTCCTAAAATTTAAATTCAATGAACAATAATCTATGTAGAGTTTTTGATCTGGCTTAAGTATTATCTAATAACGATGGTACTAAATAAAAATCACTAGAAGGCTATAGCATCTGCGAGACAACAAAAAAGGCTTACAGCAGACACTCCATGAAACATTTAGCTGGTATTTTCCACACACTGATCCAGTGAAAAGGGGTAAGCTGTAAAAATGTGCTTCTGAGAGTTTCAAACCATATTGTACAGAAGTCACATCAAATTAATACTGAGGACCATTTAGAGCTTTTATTCTGAAAAGCTTTTGAAAAGGGATTAAACTATGAAAACTCGCATGATACTAAAGTACCTATTAATGGGTTTAGGGGGGGAGGAACAATGAAAGTGTTATTTTTAGATAAATCGTTACTTTGTATGTAGCAGCACAAAGCATTTGCTAAAGAGACACTGCAACAGTTCTCCAGCAATATCCCACACATCTAAACACTGATTAGCAGGAGAATTTTTCTTGTCATTAAGAACAATCTTATACAGAAAAGAGGGTCTTATGGCTTTCTTTTTAATTTTTGACAATTTCTATAAATAATTCATAAGGAAAATGTAGTCATAGTAAGAAATTGCATAAGTAAAATGGCACCATTTTTAGAATATTTGTTATTGTAGAAAATACAACTGCATGTTTGTAGTCCTCTATACGCACACCTGATTATCGAAAGCCTGCTGACTACTGATATAAAAAAAGTTCACACTGTATGATACACTTAACACACAGAAAAATTATGTTTTCAAAAAAATAACAGGAAACAGCATGAGTAGTGAGAACAAGGAACTGGGGTAGTTGTCATCTCATCAAAAATAATGAATGCTCAAGAGATTTCTAACTTCATCTCTTCCCAGTCATTTGTCCGATAACAATAGACTACCAGTAGAGAAAAGACTAGACTCAGAATGTGCTCTTCTTCCTCGGCTCTAGCTAGCACCTGTAACCCCAAACAGCTATGTACCAGCTGAAATCCACATGACGACAGTCCCAAAAGACAACTGGAAATGTTGTTCCTAGCCTGCTGTGCCTTCATTCAGTGGCGGGATGCACCACATGGTGGATGACAGCTTTGTGTCTGCCTCATCTTGAGGCCTCCCCTCCTCCCCCGACACACAGTCGTGCACACACAAAACAGTCTTATGGCTAATGATGCAAACATGAAGTGTAAAGTCTCCTTAATTTGACCCTTGTTAAACTCCTAATTGGATTGAGGCGGTCTCAGAGTGGAAAGCAACCCTGGATTATTCAAGAAAGCTTTTACAAAATGAAGACCAAATTACAAAAGGCTTCCACTCTTGCTGCAAGACACCACAAAGAACAGGCAATGAATTGCAGCTGTCACTTAAGTTAAAAATCTAATCAATTGCCTTTTTTTTTAAACAGGTAACTTTTTGAACAGTTTCTTCATTGTGATACTCTTCAGAGTGTGCTTGACCCAAATTTAATAAGCTGCTATTAAAGCAGAAGAGCAGCTGTACAGCAAACACTGTAGAATGATACCATGCATTCAGGCTCTTAATGATTTTAAAATGACTACAACCATTGCTTCATTCAAGAGGAACAAAGCTCAGGGCTCTTTGCTCAACAATGTCTTAACACAAACTGTCTGAACAGACAGCATTCATTTGTCCTTCATGAACCCAAAAGGTCAGCTGCATTGCTGAGAACATCTCAACAGTTTAATTGTGTTTCTCCTGTAGGAAGACTGAGAGGAGAAACTTGGGGATTCCTTGTGTATGAAAACTAGCCTTTCTTTCTTTTTTTTTTTTGCTTCCAAGGAAATATATACAGCTTAAGCACAGAGACAAGGGGTGCATGATATGCAGACAGGTGTAAAACATGAAGCAATTATAGAAGCTCAAATTAGTTCCTAGGCCTGAGGCAAAAAAGAGAACAGTGCCTTGACAAAAGGGAATAGCAAATAAGGATAGCAAACAAAAAATGGCTTGAATGTGTAAATTAGCAAGAAAAATGAGACAGAAAAGCAGCTTTACTCTACTATTATTCACCACATGAGAACAGAGCAGCTGAACATGATCAAGAGGGCTTTGGAGGAGAGAGGCAGGCATCAACACTGAAACGAAGCCAGAGTGGCAGCTCTGCACTTTCTAGTCAGTCACTCATTATGTGGTGAAGTGCTCTTGAGAAGTGCCTCTTATACTTGACCTATCATATTACTTCTTCTGTAAACACATAATCCCTGCTTGTTAGGTGGTGTCAACACTAGCATTCATTCACTGTGGTAGTCCTTTTGTGTATAGACACTTTAGAAGTGCTGCCAAAACCAAAGAATTGACACCATAATAAAACAATTTGAATTTCAACCAGGTAAACAGATCCTATGCGCTTCTGTGAAATGTACTGTTCCGAGCTCTACATCCAGTGTCCCTTATTTGAGACAGAGAAGCTTTCTTATCACAAAATCATTTTTTGTGTGTGTCCTTTTAGCCAGATTAACAACAACCTTATGATTAACGTTAATTAATGAACGGATTTAATAACTGGAATTACAGCCACTGCACCTTATTTGCTTCACTCATATAGTAAAACAAAACAAAACAAAACAAAAAAATTCATACTTTTACTACAAGTCACCTAAGCAGAAGAAGAGAAGAACCCCAAACAAAACAAACTGTGGTTGTGCAAAACTGACCACTTCCTACATGCAACATATTATTACCATTAAGGTCACGCAAAACCCATAAAACCAGTCAGCTTTTATGTCAGAATGTCATCCCCTCGTACAGATATTTTCTACTTCAGTCTTTTTGGGGACTTATGTTTGATTAATATAATTAGATATTTAAATCTTACACTCAAAGCTTATACTTTTTGCTGTTAAGAGGGGAAAATTCATAATTAAGAACTGACTTTAAACAAGTAGTATAAATAACTGATTCTGTGCTTCTGTGTTAAAACGTATTCTAGATAGACTATCACTTCAAAATTTATGAAGAGCTCCAAATACTTTTGCAGTCTGTATGACTAAAAAGATGAATCAATCTTTCATTGAACACTTGAGCAAACTTTCTGATATACCACAAAGTATCAATGAAACACAACACTGGAATGGTAGTATTTGTCTGAAATGGCAATTTTCACAAACTTACACAAAAGGAAGACCCAGATACATTAGTGCTCCACCCTGTAAAGCTGAAGGGCCATATTAGCACTTTGTGCATCAAAAGGAGTGAGAAAGCACCATTACAGGCTTGATATTGCAACAAGCGGACGTGACGCATTACTGCAGTCATGTCTAAAAAAATAACATATTACCATGTTACACCAATGTCACACTCTTCCTACCCAGGGTTGACAAGATTTTTTGTTGGGTTTTCTTGAGCTGGGAATTGAGCCTACATTCCTATATACACATACATTTTGCAGCTGAATGTTTTATGTCCATGAACTGTGCATTTCTGGGAAACCTTGACACCACCACTGTTTGGCTCACTTAGCTTACTTTGCAGCTTGCCTACCCTTTGATCCTCAACTCACCCACCTGGGAATAGAGAGAGTGAAATATTCCCTCCGATACTAGCCACTGCATTTCGCTCAAACATCTCTCAATGAACTCTCAGCAGCCTCAACCAATCTGAACAAACTCACATCAAATGGAAATCTAATTCTCACATCTTCTACCTTTGCCTTTCAATGGTTGCTTCTCCCAGTCCTAACCCTTAAAAAGAACTTCTTTCTTGCATCATTGTCCTTTTAGAAACACCATTTTATACCAACTTTAAAAAAAGTCAGACACACAAACTTCCCACATAATGTAGTAGCAATCATTATTTATTATGACCTTTTCACCTTTTCCACTACCTCTTCTTTCTATTTTTTTTTTCCACAGTTTCTTGCATTTGCCAAAATTAGACTGTAAAATGAGGCCAGAATCACATAATTTTTATTTCTCTAAGGCAACATGGAAATGTGTGTCACTCTATACATATTAAAGAAGAGCAATAGCAAATAATGTAGGCCTGTGAATGAAAGCCTCATAAGGCCCATGTTTAGTAACATTAATTTAAGAACATACAATACCATGCAATAGAAGCAAGTTCAGCAGTTTGTGCATATACAAAGGTCCTGTTTAGTCCTACTCTTAGGACTTAGAAGGTAAAGAAATACCAGCCAAGGTGTCAATATAATTATCTACACTCCTAAAGATGTGCCATGAACTTCATTATACATGTTCCCTCACAACTTCTGAATTTCCTGTTGTCTCCCTCTTCTCAATTATATCCTGTTTCCCATAATAAAAAAGATTTCCTTTACTGTATAGATTTCATAAGCCTCTGGACAGGTTAACCTTTATGATCAGTGAAGGATGATGAAGAGACTGCTGTTGTCACTGTCTGGGGCTCTGGAGAGCAGCTCTTGGAGAACGATGTTATTTCCTTTCACAAAGCAATGATTTCTGCCCACAAAACCAGGAGCTACATTGAGGCTGGCTCAGTTCAAGAACAGCCAAGAGCAATTCTGCAGAATGTTGACAATTTACAGCATACCCACCGATGATCAGTGTCATCACATGGGCCAACTGTGCTTAGGTGCACTAGTAGATATTCTTTAAAGTTGGGATTTCTGCTTAGTATAGTATTTATCATTATATGAAGAAAGCCTCACATGTTTTCACTTTATTTCAAACTTGTTTAAGCAAAGAACTACTTTTTCCTTCCTAATTTGTCCTCTGATTTCCATCTTTGGATTTTTATATTGCTTCCTTTTTTTTTTTAATTCAGTCCCTTAAATGAAACAAATTTTACTAATTTTCAAATTAATTTTGCCTGAAAATTTTCATTTCTTCCATTTTAAATTCATTTTCTTTGATATCTTTGCCCTGATCTTCATCCCATCCAGTCACTTTTTTTTCTAACCCAAGCAGAGCATATTTTTTGCTTTTCCTTGTTTGTGATTTATTTCTTCTATTCCACAAAGCTGTATAACCTTCACTAAACTGATATAAAAATTGAGGTTTTAAGGGAATCACTATAATTTTGACTGCACAACACATACAGTACCACAGGGTCAGTGTGAGGTTGGAGTTCAAATTCCTTACACATTAACTAAACTCAAGTACGCCAGTGTTTGCTTTACAAGCAGTCCGACATGTCAACCGTGTGACTGACCAGCACATATGGAATATGGCAAACATTCTTCTCTCAGCACTTTTTCAGAATTTCTAGAAAACAGACAGTCCAACTAGGCAGCCAGGTCCCACAAATCTTGGAGACTACCAGGTAATGGGAAGGTAATGGCTCACCACCAGAAAGGAAAGTCTGCTGCTAACACTGGTGAGGTTAACAAGGTAAGAATTTACTGCCCAAAAATCAACTTAGCTTATTGTTTCAAATTTCTGCTAAACATTCATCATTTTAGGTACTAATGAGTGCTATTTCACTACTATTTCCTAAACACTCAAATGAAAAACTATTAAAACTATTTTCATCTACCCATGCCTGAGAAGCATATTACATTCACTAGCCCTGGCATGGCATAGGATGAAGATGTTTCTAGGTTCAAGGCAATTTAAATAGAAATTCCTGTCACAAAATTCATGTAAAGTAGCAAAGCAATGGAAATAAAATGAATGCAGATTACAGAAGAAAGGAAAGTAGCACAGGGGATGAAACTACAGCTGCAATTTCCAGCTTTCAGAAGGCCACACTCTGCTCTGATACAAACTCTTTCAGAGGCCAACTAAGACATGAGTTCATGCATCAAAAGTTTGGTCAGCGCAAAAGAATGAATGACATGTAAGCTTCACTGACCCAACTACATCTTATGTAATTAGTGTCATTGTTTTAGCTAGTGCTTGGTTTGGACCATTAGCGTTAAACATTTTATTAAATGTTTAAAATTATACAGAATAGATCTACTCTGGCTAAACATGAGTAGATTACTCAGCAACCAACACTTCACCTGCCAACTACAATATTTTAATAGCACAAACCCATAATTGCAGGTATCCATTCTTTAAATTTGTGACAATCTTTCAACAATAAAACAACTGCTCATTTTCAGGCATTTTCTAATAGTAGTAATTTCTTGTAGTTTGTCACAGTCGTTTAACACAGAACAAACAAAAAAACCAAAAAAACCTTACCAAGCACGCAAAATCATTGTTCTCATCTGTGACACGTACCATACCTAAGGATTTCAACTATGTGTTGTCAATTCAGCAAGCCTCTTGTAATATCTAGCATGATATGCAGATATTACGTGTTTCATCCCAAAAGCCAAAACCTATCACAATTTTATCAGCAGTGAACCAGGTCAGATTTTGTATCACTATAAATCATCATGTAAAAATTGTCCTTGGAACTTTTGTATACGGAGGAAATCCCAAACAAAGCATAAAGCCCAAAACCACATTCTCTTTATTTAAAACAACTGAAATGTAACTGCTACCTTATGATACAATTGTTCTCAGCAAACCAACCAGTTTTCAAATTGTATGTTTTTCCACACACATGTACAAGTATATTCACACTCATCATATACAAACAGCACTCACACCTTCTGATGGTTATCACTGTGCATATATAACACTGCAACCACACAATGCTCCACACAAATTCAGGAGCAAAAATGAAGGCATCAGTAGATCTTTGACTACTTCCATCTTCATGGTTATTAAGATTAAAAATAGGTTGAAATTCTACTTTGTTTCCTTTCCCAGTGAAAGTACTGATTTAGATGAATGCTATCAATACTATCAACTTCACTGCTGGGACAGGTTAGGGCACAGGTAAACTTCAGGCCTGCTGGTGACCACATCCTCTTGCCTAACATTCTAGCTAAGGAATGTCATCTTATACCATGCACTTCTGAGAGCTAGAGGTATCCTCTCACCCCCAGTGCTGATAATGTCATCTTGAGCACACTCCCGGTTGTTTGCACAAAAAGAAATTAAAACAATAATTAATTCTCAGTAAAACTATTTTTCTACTCATGCAGTTAGTAGGAAGGATGTGAACTGTATCTTCTAAGAAGTTATTTTCCAGCCTTACAAAAATGTGTACCAAAATAAGTATTTATCCCTTCTCCCATTCCTATAAGTAGTACTGTAATTTTTAACCTCTCTCTTCTTTTTTTTCCATGACAGAAAATTTTGTTTAAGTACTGAAAAAAATAAGATGCAAAAGTCTTTCAAATCTGGATACAAAGTTAAGGGTAAAGATGGGAGAAGCTGATATAACTGAAGACAGATATAATTGAAGACTATTATTACAGAACACTGACACCAAGATACTTGTAAAAACATCCAGCCTGCTTGGGTAGCTGTGAATCTGGTAGATGAAGTGACAAAGTCTGAAGCTTCCGTGTGCCCCGCTACTTTGTGACTTCAGAGGCATGTTAGTGTTTTGGAAAAAAGATTTTTAGAATCATCCTGGCAAACAAATGTATAAGTATTTCTTGTATAGTGGATGAGTCCCACTAATGTCAGTGGATTTATTTTTCTGAGAGACTGGTAAGTCAAGATAAATTAGGGTGAGAATGGTAGATCTAAGGTTAAATAAAGGTTGACACTCAGGCTTCAGTAATAATTTTTTTTGTTATGGTTGCTTTATGAAACCTGCAAAGCTACAAGGTATTTTCTTCCCAACTTTTAAATCTCTTTCCACAAAATATCACCACCTATCAGAACTCAAATTGCATAATAAAATCTGCTTTGCTAAAAGGTATGAAGGGAACCTAACCTTAACTTATGGGGCTCAGAGTTCCTCTGAGCCATTTAACAGTAGTACATCGAAGTGGGTTACTGCAAGTCTGGGAAGAGTAAACGACTAAACAAGAGCCATACTCTAGTCAGTATCCCTAAAGTTACAGATCCCATTTATAATTTCAGTCCAACTCTATATTTTTAAACAGATGTACTCAGTCAGTATCTTTGTAATTAGTCTGTGGTAGACTGAATAGCAAATTTGCTCTGATGGACTCAATACCACATGCTCCCATACGTGTCCAAAGTGGAGGGCACAATATAACCATTTTACAGAACTCTCAGGAATCAGACAGAAGCAGAATAAATCACTCTGTGAACAAGCTGTGTACCAGGCTTCATTAGTTATAATTACCCCCAAAATATGCTCAGCAGAATGCACACGTGTCATCTGGGAGTGACACACAATAGAGTGGGCAACTTATAAACTCCTCCAAGCACAGAAAGAGTCCATAAAACAACTGGCTTGTGCATTTGGATTCATGTGATAACACCTCCTATTGCATAAGCCACCAGATGACACAGATGGGGCAAATCCAAACAAGGAACACTTCTTTTGTACAGGCATTGGACTTCATTTGATGCCTATTCAACCAACAAGCTGAGAAAGCTGAGTATGAAACACTAGATCTTTGTCTTTTTTATTTCCCAGATTGTGCTACACTTGCTCAAAATAATAAAACATATAGTTTTAAACACTTTGAACATAATGACTTGCGGAAAAAACCAAAGTGAAACAAAACAAAACAGGACGTTAAATTTAACATATTTATGCATAAGCAAAACCAAACACTCTTCCCCGAACTTTAACTGGAAACATTTCTAATATAATATTAACCAGCATCTCGCTTTTATAAATCATATTACCAAAAGAGGTAAGTACTGATCTTTGAGAATGCATATCTCAGCAATCAGATCTATTATTTTCTGGAGAAAAGAATATTAATTAACATTCTGTACATGGATCAGATTACCTTTAACGACTACTACAGAACTACTACTACATTACAATTATTGCAACATTGATCTCAGCCTTCTCTGTAAACTTGCATATTTTTCTCTTCCTCTTGTGCTTTCTGCCAATCATAATAATTATTTTTTGTCTGGGACATTCCAATCTCATACCAAATGCACTTTTTTTTCCTCCTATTCTCATTATTTACTTCTT